>NW_021319756.1:3160-6666 GCF_001605985.2 Dendrobium catenatum | reverse complement strand
GTCACTATTGTAGCCCGAGGGGCATTGTTGTCTTTTGCTTATTTGTCATTGTAAGGCCTATATATATGGCCATTCTCTTATGTATTGGTTAATGAATATTTTGAATGAAAATTTTATCTTGTTTCTTCTTCTTCTTGGATGAGAGCTAGAGAAGGGAGAGAGCTCAAAGGGAGCAATTGCAAGGCCCACCAATCGTTGGAAGAGTCCACGGCTCGTGATTAAGTTGTTTCTATCTTATTTGTGTTTTCCCTCATCCCCACCTAACCCCAAATCCCCATCCCGTTTTCTTCTCAATCCGAGCCCCGACTTCATCCCGTTGGCCATCTAGGGGATCCAACCAGCCGGCCCTTCCCTTAGCCGCCGGCCACCCCTCCTCCACCACCCCTTGCCTTTCCCCCACATGTTTCAAAATTTGAAATTCAAATTGATTGAATTTCGAAATTTCCAAATTTGTCAAAAGCCAAATTAGGAAAGTATTCAAATCCAAGTCAATTTAAAATTCAAATTGGAGTGGATTTCATAATCAGATTTCCTAATGCTTATGTGTTGATTTGGAAGGCTCATAACTTGCTCCCACACCTCTCTCCCTCTTGAACCCGCCGGCCACATGGGGGCTTCTCCCCATTGAATGCTATATTAATTCTCCACCTTATTAGAAATTAAAATCAGATTTCAAATACCTTTCCCCCCAAATTTTACAAATCCTGAAATTAAATTTCAGGATAAATTTCAGTATTAGTTTTAAAACCCCCTCCCTCTTTCTCTACAAACCGTCGGCCCCCTCCTTAACTCCCCTCATTAATCCCCCATTCAATGCCTTAATTCCCCTTGATTTGAAATTTAAAATTCAAATCAATTCCCTCCAAACTTAATCAAATCTAAAATTAAATTCAGATTTTGATTAAATCTCTTAAACACTCCACCCAAACCTAATTTCTCCAAACCCTAGCCCTCTTCCCCCTTGAAACCGCCGGCCCCTCTCCTTTCCTGCTCCCGCCGCCCCTCTCTCCTTGCTCCCTCCCTTGGGAAGTTTGAAGCCAAGGGAAGAAGAAGACGACACCCTTCCACCTCCACTTGAATGACGTATGGCCGATCCCGAAATTGATAGCGACTTGGTACTCAACGTCTACGGCGACATCCACATCACCCATTCACCGTTCTTCGACGTCGCGTTTGGCTCCAATGACACTGTTGAAGATTATTTGAACCGCATCCTTCCTACTCGTGGGCTCAAAAAATTCGGCCCTGGCCTCCCCGCCGCGCATACTGATTGCATTTACTTAGGCGAGGGGAGTTTTAACGGAATAAGTTCCGGGGTAAATTTTGGAAGGCAGATGAGTATGTAGATAAGACACTACCCAGAGATTTCGCCCTCATTTTGTGAGGACTTTATGATATGAGTTCTGGTTTCCTATAGGCACAAGCCCCTATAGTTAATTACCCCTCCCGGTTACGAGAGAGAACTTTCGATTAAGGCTAGTCGTCAATCAGATACGTATAGAGATACGTGTTATCCGGCGTAAAATAGCAGCATGAGTTTGGATTTGAAAAGTTTGGATATTTGGATGGAATTGATATTTAAAATAAAAATTACACCATCTTGCACTTAAAGCGGATGGTGGGGGAATGGATGATGGACCCGATCAAGATCCCATGGTTCCGTCGTCTCGGGCCATCGTGGTCCCTGGTCTACTTAGTCAGAGGAGGTAGTCGACCCAACCTGACAGAAGGATCATTGTCGGCAGCCATGGGTTGCTTCGTCCAAGGGGACCTTGTAGACCTGGGATGGATGTTTGTCAAAGGGGGCAAATTTGAATCCACCTTAGCTAACAGAGGGCTTTGTGCTCTATCAATCATATCCTATTGATACATATCTCAAGGATTTGATGCAAATAAGGAACGTAACGGCGCTGGCCATATCCGGTATTTCGTGGTGCCATTTGGCGGCAAAACCACTCGGTTCAGAGGGCCCCGGGTCATAACCGTTTATCCTACGGTGCCATTTGGCGGCAAAACCGCCGGTTAGAGGACACGTACTATGTCCTTACTGGCAGGATATTGTTTGAGAATGGATCCTAGTGATATTTTTGACTAGGCATTTAGCTCTTTTGTGAGCTGAAGTATTTTTAAATTTGTCCACCTCGACAAATTGTTGCGGAGGGTGGATGGATTTTGCTTTAAGCATTGATGGTTTGATTACAATTTTAAATATCTTGAAATTTGGAGTTTGTAGAATTTGAGTTTTGTGGGTGGACTTCTGGGAGGCATTTGAAAATGCCTGAAATTAACCCCTCCGGTTGAGATCAACATTCAATACGGCCATCATCGGGGTGTTTGGGGTCATTTCCCTTTGTAGATTGAACCTTGTCGACCCTATCAATTTGTCGATAGGGGATCAAGTTTCTCGTAGACTTTATGCCTTAGTTTATGAAATTTCTTTTAATCATAGGCCTTAAAGGCCTAATATGAATGTAATAAAATAAATATACCAGCCGTCGCGACTGTATACTTGTTAATTGTTCGAACCCTGTCGACTTCTATTGACCCGTATAGAAGGATCAGGTTCGAACTTGAATTCACTTATTGACCCGTACAGCATCCCTAGGCGTCACGTGTGTACCAATGACACACTCGCTGGGGCCAATGCGGGTGATTTTTATATTGATTTAGACGTACCCCATTGTGTACCTATGTGTATACAAACTATAGTGTAGGTGCAGGGGTACTTTGAAGTATTTGTAGTTGTGTAAATAACTATCATTTGGATGCACACAACTTTTCATTTAGAGCTTATACATGCCTTATGTCCGCTAGTATGAGTGTTGCGGATCCGGTGGCGTTGCATTGTAGATTGTAGACGCCTTTTGTCTGCTAGTAGGAGTGTTGCAGATCCGGTGGCGTTGCGTTGTAGATTGTAGACGCCTTTTGTCTGCTTGTATAAGTGTTGCAGATCCGGTGGCGTTATGATCTTGATGTTATAAGGCATCTCATCTTGTTATTGTCTCCCCTTTCTCAATCACCGGGGACGGGACTTTCTGGACTTTGGAGTCCGTTGCTTTGAAGAGAACTCCCTTTGAGGTCGTCAGTGTAGTGGACTTGTTATTTTCGGTGTTTGTAGGCACCAGAACTATTTTCTTCTTAAGTATAGGACTAAGAAGAGGCTTGGAAACACCTGGAAGTTTGGTTCTAATTTGTTCAAATTTCCTTTTCGATTCTGCCAGGGAGTGTCCTTTTTGAACATCGAGTTGCCCTTGTACTCGACGTACTTGTAGATCTTAATCACCACTGTCGTAGGTGATATCTGTACTTGTGCCCACAGTGGTTCGTTGTACCTACAACATACCCACTGTTGTTATCCACAAGCGACTTGTATATATTTACGGGGACCCGTTGTATCCACTACGAGCTCCTAGGAGTATTCGTAGGAGACCCATTGTTGCCTACATCATGCCCACCTGTCACCAATCTTAGGTGGTTCTTGATTGTACTTGTTTGTAGATGACGGA
>NW_021319756.1:0-3060 GCF_001605985.2 Dendrobium catenatum | reverse complement strand
CTCTAACCATGATATGTTTTTTACATTTTTCCTCCCTGTCCTTCTATATACCACTCATAGAAGCATCTTTTGCCCCTTGTTGTATATGGTAATTCATTTAAGTTACTTTTCACTACTTTATTTCAAACTAGGGCTTCATCCATTATCTTTCTCATATAATTATTTCTCCCGCTATCTTTTTCAATTATACCACACATCTATAATACATTAACATTCTTATTTCTACCACACCTCGTCTAAAATTGACTTTCTTGTTGTATCAAGATCTATAAAAATGATTAGTCTAACTATAGTTTTGTCAGTTAATATCTTCAACCTCCATAATATCATTTTATTTACTGCATGGTACTCTTGCATCACTTCTATATTTTAACCATCGACTTAATCAGTTTACTGGAATGACAGTTTTAAGCCCAAAAAAAAAAAAAAAACTTCAAAGTCAGCTTAGCCTTACCATCTTATCACAAAAGAGAGTTTCCATTAAAGTTTGAAACCTTACAAAAACTATTTATAAATAAGCAAGCCTACCGTAGTTGTAGGTGGCAATTTTTTTGCCAAGGGTTGCCTCTCTCCCATGGAAGCTCCCACGCATATCAAGGTGATGGCTGAAAATACAGAACTAAGTCAAGGTAAATAAAGAAAAGAAATCCACCAAAAAAATTTATACTGATCTATTACGTACATATAAGTCCAGCAGACATTTTTTGAGGGACTGATACTCCAGCAGATGGCTTCTCATCATCAATTTCATAAAGGGATTTCAGCTCTGCAAACCTAACCACAAATATTTCAAGATAAACAATAAACAAGCCTCATTGACGTAGCGTCATTAACTCCCTCAGGAAAGCAGCTCGATGAATCTAAAAGAACAGAGACATTTCAGTAACAAACGCTTAGATGAAATAAGGTTAATCTCGTTTACCACCAGGGACATTTTATTAAGGGAAGATGCTCATATATTTTTCTCAAAGTAATGCTTATTCACATTAATATATAGTCGAGAAAAACAAGAAAACAATGAGAAATTCATATAAACTTTCAATCCACGCTAAAAACTGGTCAGTTGCATGCACGCTCACATATCATCGTTCAAAACAACTTAAATAACATGCATTCATAGTCCAGAATATATCAATTCAACAAACGAGTCCCTGTGCTCGGCTCCAAACTAAAAAGCAGACCACAAAGGAGTATGGTCCGCCCTCATCAACGCTCCCCCCAAAACAAATGAAAGGGACGTATAATAAATAATATAGATGCCAATATAGGTTTTTTATCAGGGCCGTATGCATTACTAGATTTTAAGCTAATCAAATCAGCAATGATGTTTGGGAATAGCTTTAAGGTTAACTCCCTGTGTTGGCCGAACATGGATTGTTAATTAATTAATTAATTAACCCAACCTCAGAAGGAGTTTGGAAGATCTTCCCATTAATGAGCTGAACATAAAAATATTTGCGCTTTGCAATAGAATTATATGCATATATGTAGCGAATGTCTATTACCCCTTTAAGTGGTAAAAATCCATAATTACATGACTGACATTTAGCAATAGCGCCAACACGACAATAAGCAATCAAACTTTTACTTAATTCTCACAAATGAATGGCCTTGAATCAATCACATAGTATGGAATAGGGGGAAAAGATGATTATATATTCTTAAATTAAAATCATACCAGTATATATAACCATAATGTTTCATTAGAACAATATACTTTTGTAAATCATCAAATAAATATATCACTTAACCACAATTCATACCATCTAATACAGTGTATGGCCTATGAAACTTGATGCACGTCTAAATCACGATACAAGTCTTCAACATGGTGTAAATTAATATGAAAAATCACCAATTTTCATTTTGATATTTCACGTTCAAATTTGAAGCATGTTTTTATTAGGTGAGAGCTTATTATGTAAAAGGACATAAAATTATAGCCTAATTTTCAAAATAAAAGCTGGGTGGTTAAAATGAAAAAGCTACTCAAGGGTACCAAGCGAAAAGAATCTCAACAAGCATACTTTATAGAACTGCTACCAGAAAAGCTTAAAATAAAAGAATCTCAACAAGCAAACTTTGAAGCATTTATAGCCCAACACTATATGTGATTGATGTGTGGCAAAATAAAGAAGTCGCCAACAACTAAGTGATGCTTGGCAAAATAGATAAGATTGTGAAAAATAAATCTAAATGATTTAAGCATATATAATAAAAGATATAAGATATACACACAAAATGGGTTGAGGGAATTAATATGGAGGGATCAGGAAGGAAAATAGTAGAAAAAAGATAAAAGAGCTAGACGTTTTGCAAAAAATTACTTCTACAAAATAAAGTAAGCACTTAATGTAGACTTGACAAGAATAAATAATGTCATTGATTAGGCCAGCCCCACCATAAATATGAGAAGGATAATAACGATCATGGTGCTTGAACAATGCATGGGGGCACACTCATTTTCTACATAGCAAAATGGAGTACCTCTTCATGTAATTAAATAGATAAGTGTACATTAAGCCAAACCTATACATATATATATATATATAATTTCTAAAGTGAAGGCTAAATAGGTCAAATGAAAGGTGTCTCCTAAATATTTGTAATGAGAGAATATCGAGAATCAATGTGTTAGTGGAAACTTTGTAAGTATATTCTTCCCGGCATCATGTTTTCTAACCTCATCATGGGATTTTCTAGTGTTGGCTCAAGAAAAATGATACGTTGGTATGAATCCCGCTTTTGCAGGCATAGGATTCCATCTTCCTTCAGTCAGATTGTAGTTAACTAGATTTCCCCTGAGGGAAGTATCAAGGTTTAATTAGATCTGTGTCCGTACTTGCGGGCTCCGAAAATTCGGCCCCGGCCTCCGCTCGCTTTTCTTTTTATTCGGTAAGGGAGTTTTAACGGATAAGCTCCGGGGTAAATTTTGGAAGGCAGATGGATTGTAGATAAGACACTATCCAGAGATTTCGCCCTCATTTTGCGATAACTTTATGATCTGAGTTCTAGTTTCCTACAGGCGCAAGCCCCTATAGTTAATTACCCCTCCCGATA
>NW_021319755.1:387073-390524 GCF_001605985.2 Dendrobium catenatum | reverse complement strand
TAAAATAACAGATTTGGTGTTTGATTCTACTCGGATCTTAATCAGCAATGAAATAAGCTCAAAACAATCCCAAAATAACATCATATTGAGTTTACGTATCTAACTTTGATCTGTTAGTTGGGACTTATGTACCAGTCTTGCATATATGATGTGTGTGTGAATTTGACTTAATTAGCTAAATGTCCCAAAAAACATCATAATGAGTTTGAATATGCCAGATTGATTAAGGCTTTGTTTTCGATGGTTTTTTTACTTCTTTATGAAGTAGCTTTTAATACGAGTTTTCTTATACTAAAAGTTGCTTCATAAAGTAGTAAGAAAGCCGTCCCAAACTAAACCTAAATCAAACAATGTGTCTCTGAATTTATCCATTAAATGTTAACCAGCCCGCATTTGGCTAGACTAGGCAGATTAAGGCTTCGTTTGGGACGGCTTTCTTATTGCTTTTTAAAACCGTTTTCTAATATAAAAATTAATTTTTTTAGTAAACGAAGGGACGAATTTCTTTTTGCTTCTTAAAACAAATTTTTAGTACAAAAATTAAAAATTTTATACTAAAGAGTCGATTTAAGAAGTAGTAAGAAATCCGTCCCAAAAGAAGCCTAAGAATTCTCACATTTTTATTGCACTAACACAAGCTGCCCGGGTCAACTTGGGTTCACAACAGCCACCTAGGTCCGGAGAAAGTAGAATCCTTGAATCATAAATTGAGTGATAGCTATCATCTCTATTATTTATTATTGATAGGTATGAATAATATTTTTAATTATAGTTGAAATGTCATCAGAAAAAATTATTTAATCTACTAGGAATCCTGCGGCAGTACTTAAATTGAAATATTCCAAAATTAATTTAAGGACCAGACAAACTCTAATTTCAGCAAATTGTACATCTTAACGAAAAGAAAAATCAATTTATAATAAGGCGATTTGATTTGACTCCAAATGGACGTAAATCAAACACTTGAAACATATTTGTGAACTTTTGGACATTAATGGGGTAGCCAAATGATCTCCAAACCTTAGCATGCTTATAATCAAATCAAGCATCTCGATGAGACCATTTCAACGAGCCTAAGATCACTAAATTCCAACATCATTAATGTATTTGCATGCCAGAATAATGATCTATAATCAAATTATCAATATAAGCTATCCTATAAAATGTATTGAGATTTTGACTAAATTTATCAAAATACCACTATAAACAAAAAAATATAAATATACCACAACTCTCTATATGAAGCGGCTTTCTAGAGTTTTAGGATTCCTAAAACTCCACCCAACCACTATCAAACCATCACAATTCGTCCAACGTCGTCTAATCATCGTCATCCAACAATCATCAACGGACCACTCATTCGATCACCGCAAGTTGACCATCGCCATCGAACCACCACTATGTGACCACCATCACAAGACCACCTTCATCCATCCACCACCATCGAAGTAATGTCATTAGAACACCACATTTAGGCCTCCACCATATGACTATCGACATTGACTATAGTTGTCATGCCCTATAATATAATGGCATGATTGTATAAAACCCTATTTTTCTCATCATCAAAATTTGCATACATCAAAACAACTAACCATTCAAAATATAAGGAGAACATATAAACATCCATTCGCATTTAATTTCATGCATCATCCAAAAGAATTATATAAAGTAATACAATGCATTTTCTACTCATTAAAACATAAATAATAGCATTATCAAAATATCTTTATCGATGAACTTATCCTCAATTAGATCCTGACTTTATCCATTCCTTACTCAGCTTCTACTTTTCCTTTCCCTTTTCCTGAAATATCATATAAACATAAATAATGAGCATATTTTTGCTCAATAGGCTACCCCAACTTCTATGAGTGAAATTAGTCCAAATTTGTATTTTTTCTAAGTACACAAAAGAATAAAAGTTTTAACAATGTGCATTTGGTAACATTTATGAGTGTAGGAAAATGACTTTACTGTCATAAAACATTAGAATAAGCTTCACTTATACATTTAACTTTAGCAAAACAGAAACATATAAATTACTTCGATTCGAACATGTATATCAAATGCATTATCTCAAAATACTTAATATCAGAAGCTTCATATTTAACATAACTCGGAACGTAAGTGTAAATATACATTACTTGATGAATTTACAATCCAATATATTACTTCTATAAAAATTAATTTAACTGGGTCAATATACAGGCTATTAAATAATGACCCTTTAACTACTAAAGCCCAACTAAAGCCCAACTACGATTTCCTAACCACCAACACTAAACTACAATCTTTGAACCACCATCACCTTATTATAGTCTCCTAATAATTATTGTTCAACTATATTAGTGCCCATTAACTTGATTGTCCATCATCACCAATAGTATCAATGCACTTCATAGTCATCGCTTATGAGGTTGATGCATGTTGTCTACACCAAATTTGACTCTCAATATTAGCACCAAAATTTATATTAAAATTCTTGATATCTAGTCTCCAATCCGCAAAAGAGAATGACCAAACGGAAAACAAACAATCTTTTGAAGATAACCATTATGCCATTGTACTTTTTCAACTTTTGCCACATAATCCATTCTCTATATTTTATATCTAGTGTATTATGTCAAACATTCGCCAATTATGGAGCAGAGCATTATCAATAATTGATGATAAATGCTAATTTAATTACTCAGTTGGATCTAATCTTTTTTTTTTTTTTTTTACTTTTATATTTTTCAAATAAAAACTATGCCTTCTCTTGTAACTCTCTTTTATATATGTTTGTGTATGCTGGATCATTTTATATTAAGATATTAAACATTTGCTCCCTATTGGCATAAATCTTCTATCACAAAATTATTTGGCATCATCTATAGAAACTATTTCCTAACAGAAGAATAACCCTTACTATAACCTCTAAAGGTTGCTCATATCAACATCCCCAGTACAATTATAGAACAGCAATCCCTTTGCTATCTACTAGTTCATTAGTTTCGAAAAGAGCAAGTTTGCAAGGGGGGATCTTTGGGTCTGCCCCACAACCAACTGTCCATGACACCTGGGATAAAATAGGAGGGCCCATGGCAACGGGCGAGCGCCTTCAAGAGATTTGGAAAGAACTGTTGCGCCTATCCAACGCTCACCTGCCCCGATTACCAAAGGAAAGGAAAACTGTTGGTAGAAAGATTGAAAGATGAATAGTTCTATTCGGAGCAGGGCAAATGAATCTTTCTTTATGTAAATGGGATTACAAAATGTAATGAACAATGTCCTAGGTATAGTTATATTTAGAAAACTCCCATCATCCATTATAGCATTAATCCTATGAGAAGCAAATTAGGACTAGGGGACAATAGCATCAAAATGACATTCATGTTAACATCATGGGAATAGTTACAACTTGGTAAATCTTTCCATCCATCATTTTCTATGCATTTAAGGCAACCTA
>NW_021319755.1:378416-382476 GCF_001605985.2 Dendrobium catenatum | reverse complement strand
GGTCGTCAATAGGACCCTCGGTAGTATGTTGAGGTGTTTAGTGCAAGACAGCCCGAAGAAATGGGAAGAGAAATTAAGCCAGGCCGAGTTCGCCTATAACGCCACTCCTAACAGATCTACTGCTCATTCGCCCTTCCAGGTAGTTTACACCAAACATCCTAATCAAATAGTTGACATAGCTATATTACCCAAGGGCTCAAAGTCCAGCGCAAACAAAACTGTCTCGGAAATTCAAGACACTCTCAAGACAGTTAAGGCAAACCTGCAAATGTCAAATGATAAATATAAAAGAGCAGCTGACAAGCACCGCCGACTCAAAACATTTAATGTAGGGGAACTGGTAATGTTGAAGATGCGCAAGGAACGATATCCGCATGGCACCTATTCGAAGCTGAGTCCACGAAAGATTGGCCCGTTTCCCATTCAGAGCAAAATCAATGACAACGCCTACATCATCATTCTACCTCCTGACATTCATACATCAGCCACTTTCAACGTCGCTGATTTATACAGTTATCACGCTCCTGATGATTCGCAACCGCAAACAACATCGTCGGAGTCGAGTTCTTCCACGCCGGGGGAGGACTGATGCGGTCATCCGTTAAGTACTTTGCTCATGCGGAACATTTGCTCTGGCCTCCTGACGCCCTGGACAGTCGGTTATGGAGCAGCTTTTACAATTTACTGTTTTTCTTTAATTAAGTATTTTATAATTTGTTTTTGCTTTATTATTCCTGTGGGGAAAGGTACCGGCGACGATCTTCTTCATTAGAAACTTTATTTCGGGCTTGAGAAGCCTTGTTACTGTTCCATTGGAACTTCCCTTCCTGGTTTTCTTCTTTGTGCGTGTAGCCGCTGCATTACAGCGTCACTTGGAAGTCAGGCAGAATTCCGACGTCATTTGGAGATCGGGCAGTTTTCTGGTGTCACTTGAACGTCATGCGAAACTCCGGCGGTGGTCGAGGAAGAGTTAATTTCTTCTCTCTTTTCCTTCTTCTCTTCACTTCTCCTTCTTCTCTTCTTCTTCTTTCTTGGGTCCCCTCTTAAGAGAAATGAGGGGCTATTTATAGTTTTTGAAAATGGCATGACTAGTAAATAGGAGGAGGATCGCTGATGCGGTCATCCGTTAAGTACTTTGCTCATGCGGAACATTTGCTCTGGCCTCCTGACGCCCTGGACAGTCGGTTATGGAGCAGCTTTTACAATTTACTGTTTTTCTTTAATTAAGTATTTTATAATTTGTTTTTGCTTTATTATTCCTGTGGGGAAAGGTACCGGGGACTATCTTCTTCATTAGAAACTTTATTTCGGGCTTGAGAAGCCTTGTTACTGTTCCATTGGAACTTCCCTTCCTGGTTTTCTTCTTTGTGCGTGTAGCCGCTGCATTATCATCTCCAATACTTCGGAATTGTTCAATATTTAAAAACTTCCAAAACCAACAAATAACATTTCCAATATTTATTATAGAAAGCTGATGCTGTAAAAAAGCCATCTCCCTTAATCAATTATTAAAAAAATATATCTTTAATGTGGCTGAATTATTTTTTGACTTATTACATTCAAACAACAACAATAACAATAAACCTTTATCTTAGTATATGAGGTTGGTTACATGAATCTTTTTTTTTTCAATTGTGTTTAGTTAAGAATCAAATCCTCATCTAAATCTAATAATGAAATGTCATTTCTAATATTTTTTAACCAAGTCTTTTTAGGTCGACCTCTACGTTTCTTAACATAAGTCAAATCTAATACATCTACTTTCCTAATTAGGTCATCGAAAGGCCCTTGTTTTATGTGTCCAAATCATCTAAGGCAGCTCTCTCTGATCTTACCTTCCACTGGAGCTATTGCAACCTTTCACATATATGCTCATTTCGTACATGTCTCTAAGAGTAAAACCACTCATCCACTTGAGCATCCTCATCTCTACAACACTTAACTTAATATTATGCTTCTATTTTAATGGCTAATATTTTGCACCATAAAGCATTTTAAATCTCAATACCTTTTATAAAATTTTCTCTTAAATTTGAGAGGGGGCTTTCTATCACACAATAAGCCCAATGCACTTCTCCACTTCAATCATCTAACTTGAATTTTACTAATAATATTCTCATTTATTTCACCATTACTATGAACAATAGACTCAAGATATCTAAAATATATATTCTTATTAATGACTTGGCTTCTTACAATTAAAATTTAAATAAAATTAAGATTTATTAAATTTAGTCTTAAGTTATAAATTTAATAAATCTACTGCTGACAAATGACAAAGGAGGTTGACGAACTCTAGAACAATGTAGTTGGTATAATAATATCGCTATTTAACTTTGTAAGAGAACTTAGAGAAGTATGAATGAAATATTTTATTTTATAAAATTTATTATTTTGTTACTTTCATTTGCCTCTTAAAATTAATGTTTTCAAATAAAGTTCATCAGATATGAATCTATAAGTTTAATTTTATATTTAAAAATTAGAAAAAATATTCATTTATTTTTGGGATTCTATTTGGAAAATGTAGCTTTATTCCAAGAAAGTCGTTCTGTAGTCCGGATTCATAGGCGGCTTAATATGAGATCGAACCAAATCAGCGGATTTGAACCGGGCCGGATTCGAAGCTCCCGATCCTACTCATCCGGACCGGTTTGGCCAACGCCGTTATAAATGGCGACGAGGTTCCCCCATCTTGTCCGATCGTTATTACCAACCTGCCTTTCTCGCATCTCTCTCCATCTCTCTCACGCTCGCTTGATTAGTCTCGCACTCTCGCTCTCACCCATCTCCTTCTAATGGAATGCGAAGAAGATCTTCTCCTCGAAGCAGCGAACGCGCTGCTTCTCCTTAGCAGCGGCCCGCCGCCGGATCGGCCGTCGCATCCGCTTCCTCCGGCGGCGATGACTGCGACGAGTATCGAGAATGTATTCTCTGTCTCCGTCCCATCTTGGGGGTTTCGGTTGAGGAGGTCTCATGACATGGGAAAGTTGAAGAGGAAGCAAGTAGAGGGTCCTTCGCCGCCGACGGCGGAGGCTGCGACTTGTGGCCGCCGGAGTCCGGAAACTCCTCTGGACTTGGGTGCTGACTCCGCTGCCTCTAGCAGCGGAAGCGATGGCTTCCCGTGTTCCTCTGAGATCCGTCCCTTCAAGCGCTTACGCGCCGGCGAGACCTCTGTTCCAGAATATGACGCACGCTTAAAGGTCTCAAATCTCTATTTCCAGGCCCCTTCTCTCTCTCTATCCTTTTGCTTTATCTATTTTTCATTTCATCTCCTCTTTTGCGTGGTTGCTTCGTAAATGGCTTAAATAATGCATAAGCTTCTCTTTTTTTTCTGGTTCAAAGTTGAAGAGGAAGAAAGTAGAGGGTCCTTCGACCTCGACGGCGGTGGCTGCGACTTGTGGCCACCGGAGTCCGGGCACGCCTATCTACTTTGTTGCCGCCTCCATTCCCTCTTCCAGCGAAAGCGATGGCTTCATGTGTTCCTCCGAAATCCGACCGTTTAAGCGCTTACGCACCGGCGAGACCTTCGTTCCAGGATGTGACGCACACATAAAGGTCTCAAATCTGGCAAATTATTATGTCCGGTCCGAATTCTTTCGGACAGGCACATCACGTTGGTACCAAAATGCAGCGGGTCCCGATCTATTTGGGTGACGTGGTGCGTCTAGATTGGATGTCCGGACATCCGGTGACCAGGCGTAATAATTCGCCCTCAAATCTCTATTTCCACCCCCCTTCGCTCGGCGAATTATTAGGTCCGTTCGCCGGACTTGAATCTGCTTCTGGAATTCTGCACTTTTCATGCGCTTTTAATGCGTTTTTTATATACTTTTGTAGAATGACAGCTAATATGTGCTTTTATTGTGCATATTAGCTGTCATTTTGCTGAGTATTTAAAAAACGCAGTAAAAGGCCATCAAATACACAATGAGTGAAATATTTGTTGCGCTTTTGCTGCGTTTTTTGTTTTATTTTTGCAAATTCTCAACAAAAAAATAGTTAATATGTAATAAAAAATATATATTAGCTGCTCTTTTATAAAAATACACTAAATTAT
>NW_021319755.1:374726-378316 GCF_001605985.2 Dendrobium catenatum | reverse complement strand
GGGTGTTTAGTGTAAACAACCTGAAAGGGCGAGTGAGCAGTAGACCTGTTAGGGGTGGCGTTATAGGCGAACTCGGCCTGGCTTAATTTCTCTTCCCATTTCCTCGGATTGTCTTGCACTAAACACCTCAACATACTACCGAGAGTCCTGTTGACGACCTCGGTTTGCCCGTCCGTCTGGGGGTGATACGCCGAACTGAGTTTGATGTCTGTGCCGAGCCTCTTCCACAGTTCCCTCCAAAAGTGACTTACAAATTTGACATCTCGGTCGGACGTGAGGCTACGAGGAATTCCGTGTAAACGAACAATTTCCTTGAAAAATAGTTGAGCAATGTTCACAGCGTCGAATGTCTTCTTGCAAGGCACAAAGTGTGCCATCTTGGAGAAACGGTCGACCACCACCAACCCACATTAATACCAGATCAAGGACCCCTCTATGGTATTGGTACCAGAAAAGCGAAATCGACCCACAGTGAACAGATTTAACCCAAATGGGAATAAAAATAATAACGGTAATCTGGATAAAAGCTGCAAATAGCAATCAAGTATTTTGTGCAGACCCCTTAAACCGATTGAATATGAGCATTTCTCAGGCACAAATCGGCGGCGACATTCCCCGCCCGCAAATGAGGGCCAAAAAGAATCGGGACTCATTTCGCTGCATTAACTCAATGGTTTCTGTCTCGTCGCGTACAAGAGCAGATAAGCCCCCGGCCATGAATTTGTTTACATGGATAAGGGCGGCAGGGAGAATTAAGCTATTCCCCTTGAACAGAAATCCCTGTTGTAGAGTGAAATCTTGTTTTGGCTGGCCCATTCTGCAAGCCGACCAAATGTTTGCAAAATCCTTATCTTCCTCATAAAAGTCTTGAAGGGCTTGTAATCCCGTCAAATCGGTTTGTAGGCGGATGAGTAAGGCCTGCCGTCTGCTCAACGCATCTGCCACCCTATTGACTTTTCCGGCCTTGTGCTTGATAACAAAACTAAATCGTTGGAAGAAGACAATCCAACGCGCGTGCATTCGATTGATGTTTTTCTGATTATTGATGTATTGCAGTGCCTGATTGTCACTACACAATACGAAGTCGCGATGCAGTAAGTAGTGCTCCCATTGTTTGAGGGCGCGAACTACGGCATAGAGTTCTTGCTCATACGCCGACCATTTTTGGCGAGGTAGGCTCAATTTCTCGCTGAAGTATTCTACAGGGCGCCCATCCTGAGATAAAACAGCCCCAATGCCCACCAGAGGCGTCCGGTGTACTACGTTGAAGGCGTTATTCAAAAGTAGGGAATTGCAAGCAGGGAGCGGAGCTAAGAGCGGCCTATGCGATCAGGAAAGCTCTGTTTGGGTGACTCTCGTCCCCAGACAAAGCTGAGAGATCTTTAAGCATGTTATGTATGGGCTGGTAATGCCCGCTGAAATTATCCGGATGAGACGGCCAGATAGTAATTAGGCCAGACCATGGAAACTCCTCACTTTCAGATCAAAGACGTGGTTGCCGGCCAATTACTGGATCGCTACTATCATCGGCGGAGTGCCAGTGTGGACGCCCTCGGCGAGAGGAGCAATACCTCGCGCAAACACACTGAAAACATGAGTGACGGCAGAGACTCAGACATTATGTTAAGGGTTAGTACGGCAGCTTATTTAGCGGAGTTGCGTCGATGGATGCTTCTCAAAATGATTCAAATATCTGGCAAGAGAGAAGACTAAATCGAGTATATCATCAAAATAACGACGCAAACTATCTATGGTATGGCTTGAGACGCGTGGCATTGAGAGGCATAAAAGTCGCGGCGCATGCATCGTCCAAACGGCATCACCTTCCATTCAAAGAGACCATCGACCGTCTCTGAATGGCGGCTTCCACTCGTCTCACCGACGCTGAGATGCTGATATAGGCAATTTGATGATACCCACTCCTTAGGCCATATTGGAAAAGATTGAGCAAGCCGCCGACATTCGTTGTCTTCAGCCGCAAGATCATTAGCACCCGCGGAATTGGGAAGCTATATTTGGACACTGAATGATCCGATTAAATTGGCATCGTAAATCTGCGTCGAATAGATAGCCGCCACTGTCGCTCTTTTTTCGGAACAATCAAACGCCGGAGCGGACCGGGCGCAGCGGACTAGTAAACTAGGGCTGAATGAATTTTTTTGTATGCAGATCTGCCTGTATTTCGTGTCCGTGTATAATAGAGTTGCTTGGACTCGATCCTGTAGTTGGATGGAAGATTGGGGTATGACGCGTCCAACTCGGAAATTAAGTTCCAGGGTGCTGATGCCATGTAGTAAGTCGTAGGCGGCGAAGGCAACAGGACAATTCTCCACTGGCAGGTATCTCGGGATACTTCCTTAAGAAATCTTGAACTTGAGCATTAAGGATAGAATGCTCACTCTATCATCTGGGCACTCCACTAGTACCGCGGTAATATTATGGGGCTGGCAGGTCCCGATCCTTACATAAAAGCATGCCGCCAAAATCAATCTTGCTGCAGACATCGCCAGACGGAGATTTGACGGTTGAGCCCCATGGGTACTCAAATTTAACCGTTTTTTGCTTGCCACTCAACTGGTGTAAGTGTTGGCTCGTGCCGATCGGTAGGCAGCATCCACTGTCAAATTGCCAAGGTCTGCCGAGATATTATATGGCAAACGCCATGTCATTAGACATCACAAGTGACGTCGCATCAGGTAACATCTTGCGCAATGGAGAGACGCTATTGGGCAAGCTCGTGTAGCCATCGAATTTATCCATAATTTTTTTCCTTTTTAACCCAGTACGACGATGCTAAACAGGGTTAGGGATTTTTATTTGTTATTAATGCTGGGAGTCTCTGCACGGCTGGCTCGTGATATGATAATTCTCCGATTAGCATCTCCACTGTCGATTACAATCACATAACCTTTGCGGTTAATTGCACTGGATCGGACACAAGTCTATGACGTGATTGGTTCGAATCGTTTTCTAGGGGCAGATTAATAATTCTCCAGTACGCAAGCAGTGGCTCCCCCTCATTACTGCGGCAAGTTCTCTAATAGTTTCTTTCTTCTCCTCGCAATTTCTTGTTCCGCCTTGATCAGTTTTCCTCCGAACCTTTAAGGCACACTCGTGCTTGATTGGCGGGTGGGGGCAATCTCATTGGACTTATGTCCCGGCTGTAGACATCTAAAACACTTAATACTGCTCGGCTTTGCATACGGATTTTCCCGGACCCCAGAAACTTTGGCCCGAGGGTTACTCTTGTCTTCACTCACGGGATTGAGCACCGGAACTGGACTGTTTGGCGAACTTTTAGTCGTTTGGCCTCCAGGTTTACTAGAGTTAGACCAGTTTTCATTAGACAATCTGCGGCTTGTCGAAGTCCTGTAAGACCTTTGCATTTGAGCTTCCGCCTTTAGAGCAAAATTTACCGCTTGGGATAATGTCCACACAGAATTTAGTTCTAGCCGATCTTGGATTGACTCTTTCAGACCTCCAGTATATCTGGCAACTAATTGATTTTCAGATTCGGCAAGATTATTTCGTGCACTCAGCCTATAGAACTGTTCAGTATATTCGCTAACTGAACGTTGACCTTGCCGGCA
>NW_021319755.1:365454-369867 GCF_001605985.2 Dendrobium catenatum | reverse complement strand
AATTTTTCATATTTTTTATAATAAATCATAATCATTTTCTTTTTCACAATAAACGAGCTAGCTTGAAAACTCGAAGAATAAAGCTCGAGCTCAAGCTCAAGTTAGAGGTGACTTGAGCTCGAGTCGACTTGTTTACACCCCTAGTCGTAGCATTCACAATCTCATTATCCATTTAGACAGGTGTTTGTCATCGTAATGATATTTCAGAAAATCTAAGAATTGTAGTTGCCTCCTAATCGGGATTAATTTTTCTGTGCGGACGCCGAACGTTGTCCTGAATCCAACCATAATGTGCCACATCAACGTTTTCTGGTTGGTCTCCAGACGAAGTTCTACATTCGGCCTCCATGGAGAATAATTTCTCCTTAATCTAAGGTATAAAAATCAACAATAAATCATAAGTTTATGTATTTCCTAAAGATAAATAACTAAGATGTATGTGCTTCTCTTTGTTGAAAATGAGTGGCAACATACCAAAATGATATGATTCGAATTCTGGGAAAAAAAAAACTTTGTTTAATCATCCATGTGTCATAATAAAAGCATGTATCTTAATGTTCTACATATAGTGGCATATGTTCCGCTTCTTCGGCTTAGGAGCGAAAACGTCAGTTAAAACTGTTTTGGACATCAGCATCACACCCAACAACGACAAAACCTGCGTTCCGGATAAGAAGAAAGCAACTGATCAAAATTGCAAACATTAAATAATTATAAGAACATAAGTAATTGGTAAAACAGTGAAATGGCAATTATATTTACCTTAGCCTTATCAACGATTATTTCATTCTCAACAAAATCTGAAAAGAGAATGTCTATTCCTTTAGTTGTTATGAGGGAAATGGATGATATTGGAGAAATGTGAAGGCTATCAGCAATCATAAACTTTTTTGAGTCTTCCACAAAACTTCCACCAAAATCACTCCCTCCGTTTTGCAACTTGGGGTTTTGTTCTATGAGTTCTGCCTCTCTTATTCCATGCTTGCACGGAGTAGACGATAAAAATTTCCACCCATTATCCTTATAGCACTTTAAGCAGCTCTCCGAACAGGTCCAATTAGCTGATGTCATTTCAACCAATTTCAGAATTTGCTTTTCGCATCCATAATGGGAAGCAAGTTGTGGAAACACCAACATATTTTTGCATTCTTTTGACTTAAAGCATTCTAAGCCCAAACTCTCTGTCGAGGAATACAAATTACTGATGCAACACTCTAATGATATGTGATCGCGAAGTAGTTTGATCACAGAGCCTAAAGGAAATGTGAGAAAACTCAGCATCTGATTGAGGAAGTCTCCCCCAACTTCGGCAGATAAAACATTATAGTTTTTCTTATTAAATATGATTTTCACATTAAATTTATGTTCTACTTCGCTGTCATCAATCTCCCCTTTAATCACTGGGAAACCCTTCAAACTTGATTCTATGCATGCATCAGGGAAGAAAAACTCTGTCAATGCACGTTTGCATTCTAATGACCTCCTCAATAAGTTTAAAGCCTGAAAGAAAATAATAATAATAATACAATCTATAAAATTTCAGCAATCGCAAATTAAATTAAATTTAAGTTATTTTTCTAGCATTCATCAATACGTTAATTACCTCTTCATTGCCAACATTTATAACCCTTTCCTCTAACATGCCTGCATCATTAATTCGCAGCTCCTCAAGCATGGAGAAACCACTCATCAAAGAAATTGGCATCACCCGTAAATCATCAGTTATAATAAAATCAGCCCCGTCATTAACAAAGACACCTTTCTTTTCTGTTGTACCTTTTGACCAATGCCACTTGTTATCCATCAGTTTACCACAACGGTTGCATGGAACCTTAGTGAGATAGGTATAGCAACACGTGGATTGAATCAAACAATCACTTTCATTGCAAATGTAGAAATATCTTGGATTGGCATCATGAATATTTTTAATATTCAAGTCTTCACATATTTTTGCAGCCGCACTTCGAGGTTTGAGAAGCATTTCCTTGCATGCCTCCGTCTGCAAGTGCTTGACGTCAAGCTGTTCAACGCTATTGTAAAGGGTGTCAAGAGATCCCAAACCCGACTGTTTGCCCAAAAGCTGGACAATGCTTCCTAGGGGCAAAGTAAGGAAGCTAAACAGAAGATCAACGAAATCACTTCCAGCTTCAGCATACACAACCCGTTTTTGCTCTTTATGAATCAGAAGCCTTACACTTATCTCAGGCATGGCGTAATGGGAAGTAAGGTCTGTTATGTGCTGCAGTTTGATTGCTCTTGCATCCACTTATAACAGAGAAGCCGGCCTTTGACTGATGAGTTTTCATGCAAAAAGAGATGGAGTGCCGAAGTGGCGATTCTTAATAACAGGATGGGTCATAAATGGAGAGCCACATTAACCGTCACCTTGACCTTTGGGTGCCCGCATCCTCCATTCAAAATGCTTAAAAACTCCTCGGCAATCAGCATCTCTTTAAGAGTGTTGAGGGTTGTGAGAAAACGAAGAAGTGCAAATAGCCACACATAAAGGAGTTCATTGGATGATTCGAACGTTTATTATTTAAATAA
The DNA here is from genome assembly GCF_001605985.2 of Dendrobium catenatum. Lineage (NCBI taxonomy): Eukaryota > Viridiplantae > Streptophyta > Magnoliopsida > Asparagales > Orchidaceae > Dendrobium > Dendrobium catenatum. Next base: position 367,320 of record NW_021319755.1, on the reverse strand, counting down.
TTATTTGAGAAGAATTAATTTCTCTTAATTATCATTACTCGTTATTATTTTGTTAGTTTATAAAACAATCATTTCATTATGTTAATATATATTGTCTTAGTTAAGATTCTTATGTTAGCTATCTGATCTTTGAATTAATTAAAATTTTTTAATTGAAAATTTCTAAATAAATTTAGGATCATCCAAAATAAAATTTCCGAAAATTTAGAATCAAGATCGTAAAAAGTAAATCAGACACTGAACCAAAATAATGAGAGATTTGTAATTCAATAATTAGATTAGAGTTGAGCTGAGACTAAATCAAATGATATAATTATTGCATCTTGAAAAATTCGCGGCGTTAGAGAGATATAATTTAGCGTCTTTATTTTGTACGAAGATCTAGCGCACAAATAAATAAGAGTACGATTATAAAGTTTATAAATGACACCATAATTGACGCCAGACTCCAGAGAGAGGTGGCCGAGGTAAGGAGGGGCGGCGAGGTCGGCGGACGAAGAAAGAGCCTCCGGCCAAACAGGCGTTGACGAAACACCTCGACCAACCAAGAGGCCGAGTGCAATCTGACAGAAGCAAGGTTGGAGGTTGCTGCTACAATCGGCTTGTGTCGAATGAGAAGTTTCATGTCTTTGAAGGAGTTTTGTGTCATAGAGGAGATCGTGGGGAGCGATTGTGTCCGATCATTGGGTATGCAGTCAGCTCAGTCATGTAGTTATCGGTAGTTAGAGGTCAACATCCATGTCACCAATAATCTATTTATTTAGATAACTAAAATTAATAAGATTGATTTTGTTAACTTAAAATTGCTATTCTATGTTATTATACATTCATAATTTTGATAATATCAATTTATGAAAAAAAAAATTTTTTGGCTTGTTATTTTTGTTCGAAATACTTTATTATAAATCAGTCATTGTTTAGGATGATTTAGGATGAGCTTTAAAATAATTTTACTTGCTGCTTTGTTGTCATTCATCTCTTCTTTGATAGACAATTAAAGATATACAGTTGCTTGCAGACAAGCGCCAACAAAACCTTTAAAAAGGGAGCTTGTAGAGTGCATGAGAGCTAGAACTTGCAGTATGCTCTTTGGCAATTAAATAAGAGATGTTTGCCAATGAAGCTAAAAGTGGGATTACTTTAGAGTTTGTCTTAAATAAGGGAAAAGATATTTTATATGCTATAGTTGGGCTGGATTTTGGCAATCAACTATTGAGATTCTCACCTCTTCTATCGGCTATGTTTTTAAAAATACAAATAATTCTAGTGATCCTTGTTAAATTGATAAACCAAAATTTATAGTGCCTTTTATATACCGAAGAAGATGTTTCAATAATTTGAAATAATCCTCAATAGGCTGATGCATATATTGGCATAACTTATTAATAGTATACAATATATCTGGCCGTGTAATAGTTAAGTACTGCAAGGAAGCCAATAATATGTCTGAAGTGTTCGTATTGAGAGGGAGACGGGAGAATTCAAAACACTTATAAACTTAGACAAAGAAGGAGATGAAATTGGCTTGCATTTAGCCATTCTTGCACGGTGTAAAAGCTCTGAAGCATATTTCATTGAGATAAAGAGTCCTGTAGTTGTATGAGCGAATTGCATTACTAGAAAATACGATATCATGCCTAAGTTTTTCATGCTAAAATGAGTTGACTACCCACATAGAAGTTGTTGAATTGTGGATTCATGATTGCCAGTTAATGCAGCGGCTACACGCACAAAGAAGAAAACCAGGAAGGGAAGTTCCAATGGAACAGTAACAAGGCTTCTCAAGCCCAAAATAAAGTTTCTAATGAAGAAGATAATCCCCGGGACCATTCCCCACAGGAGTAATAAAGCAAAAACAAATTATAA
>NW_021319755.1:355099-365354 GCF_001605985.2 Dendrobium catenatum | reverse complement strand
TTCATGTATCTTTTCAAATTCAGTTCAGCACCGATTGTCTTACGTAGTTCTCTCTTCTAGATTCAGTTTCTCACAAGTTCTCATCCTAAGCCTCCTTATTTTCGGCTTAACGGCGACAGCCCATCATCCCTCAGCGATTTTCATGTAAACAATTAGAGTGATCCCTTCTTATCACTTCATCTCCTCATTCCCGTATGTATTTTTCCCACTTCATTACTCTCACAAACTGATCTGCTTCTCACCAGTATTTTCCTGTCATGTATCTCCTTATCCCCACTTTACTCACTCGTCCTAATCCCCAATTGTTACCCAGCGTCCTGGCTCTATACATGTGTCGTGTCAGCGCAACAGCGCACTCGGTAACTCCTCAGCCTCGCCTCGTCGCTTTCATGCCATGTTTGCGTGCCTGCTTCTCCTCCCTGTGTCTCGTACAAATCATTAAAGAATATGTAGCAGGACGAAGCTCCTCTCTCGCTTGTTCAAACCAAGGTGGAAGGTTGACCAGAGTATTTTCCCTTTTTCGGTTGCGGTTACATCAGAGGGCTTTCATTAAGTCTGTATTGATCACATTCAGCCTTAAGCCGCGATTCTTTTGCTTGCTTAGTCATGGGATTCTGCTCACTAGCATTTGCAAGAGGATGTACCCTCTCGCCTGTATGCTTTTTGCCTGAATGATATTCTCTTGTTGATTAGGACCCTAGGGGGAGTTGCAGGTAAACTCTGAATTTATGGGAGGTCAACTTTAGAGTCTAAGGTTTTCGCTTTTAGAGTAGCATCTTAAACGGAATATATTGGAGTGCAATTAGTAGTAGTAATAGATCCCTATGTAGTTTGAGTGGGAGGAATTAGTGGTACTTTGGGCCGATCAAGTCCGATTAAAGAGTACACGTTTGATATCTTGTTATCTATTAGTTCAGAGTGATGGGAAATAGTGGGAGATTATTATCAGCAGAATTCGAAGATTGGATGGTTGACAGTGGGCGAATGGCATCGGGCTTTATTATGTGATACAAATGTTACCCCTCAAAACTCTATAGGGAACCACAATTCTATAAGATCGGTTAGTGAGGCCTGCAATTGTTACTGGTTGCCGGAATGTTGGGCTTTAAAAGAGAAGCATAATACTAAGTGTAAGTCTGGGCCAGAGATGAGAGGAATGCTCAGCGGGGGATGAGTGGCTTTACCCTTAGAGATAGGCATACAAAATGGAGCATATTACGTGAAAGGTTGGAGTTAGCTCCAGTTAGAAGATTAGATTACGAAGAAAGTCGCGCTTAAGAATGGTTTTGGTCACATAAACGGCGCCTTGCGATGACAAAAACCAGAATATAGAAAAGAGGAGAGTAGAGGTATTAGATTTACTTATGTTAAGAAGGTTAGGGTAGACCTAAAAGACATGGTTTAGAAAATTATTAGGAATGACCTTTCTTTATTAGATTTAACGAGACTTGACAAAAAAAATTTAATAGGACACAATGGAGACAAAGGATTCATCGTAAGCCGACCCACGTAGTGGGTAAAGGGCTTGATGTTGTTGTTGTTTGTTGGTTGTAGTGTATAATTAAATAAATTTTATGAATTAACTAAAAATAATTATCATTTCAGCATAAAAAAATTAATTAAAAATCTATTTAAAAATAGGTTTTATAGGCATAGTATATATGTTATGAAGTGTACACACCTCAACACTTTTATTTAGTCGCAATTCTCTTGAAACACTTCTTGCATAAATTATATAACTTTGTTGAGTTTCTTTGCTTAAAGAGCTCCATGGAGTGTGGGGCCATTGTGAAGATGTTTCATGATGTTGAGGGCAGAATGATTATTACTAAAAATGCATTATAATACTAGTTAAATGTTATATTATTTATTATATAGTACATAATGATATATATATATATATATTATATATATGATTATTATATAATATATAGTTAGTATACTATTTTAAAATTTGTGGATTTGGTTTCTATTTTTTTCCCTCGGTTCTAGGTTTATCGGTCATTCTGATCGATTGACCGATTTTGAGCAGGCGGTATCAAGACTGAACGTTTGAACGGTTCTATATGACAACCGGTTGGTCGCGAAGGTTGAACCGGTCAAATTCTGTCGATCTCATGCGAATCGTATCGTTCTTGATGCGAAACATAGTTTTGGAAGACAATGTTTAGATTGACTATTAACTGGAACGTCCTAAAAGAACGGTACCGGTTAACGTCTAAACGAGATGTTTCCCGGTTAGTCCGGTTGATTTAAAAATTCTTTGAGAACAAAATTTTAAGTATCAATAATTGATTTAAGAAATATAATAATAGTTCCAATTGAAGCCATGATAGATTTACAGAAAATTTAGCCTAACCTCTAACTTGCAACCTATAGACTATATAATATATTATGGAAATTTAATTTCATCGAACACTAAATCCATAACACAGTATGAATTTGTAATATCCTTATAACTCACCTTGACCAGGCTTTGAAACATGTTGGAAAGGTCAATTCCTCATTAGTATCAAGTGACAGCATGCATAACAGACACCTTGTAGGTTCCCATTCAATAGATTATAGATCAAAGCTTAATGTACAAGATTATTTGTAAGCTGTTTTAAAAACCAAGAGAAGCAGAAAATGTTACTTTTGCCTGAAGCTTAGGAGATATTTCATTAAACAACAGTTAAAGTTTTTCCCTCACACTTTCTGCTCTTTAAGCTTCTACAGTTTAGTCTTTTCTGTTACCATCACCATTAGGCAACCAATGTTAAGCACTTGCGAGAATGTATCCAGCAAGACACACAAGTCTATTCTTCTTAGCCGAGAATGCAGGCGAATAGCAAGCACTCAGAAATTTTTCTAACTTCTATGGATTTTTTAATAAGCCGGACATTTTATAATAGATTAAAAGAATTAATTAGCCAGAACAAATAATTTTTTTTACGTCCAATGACTGCACAACATTCTTGTCATAAATAATACGGCCTAGGTTAGTCGACGGTTAATGTAAGAGAAAACCAACTCGGCATTGATTGTTCATTTAAACCAATAAATAAATCCCAGATTTTTGCGGTGCTAGTATTTCGTGGCCGGATAAAATACGAAAACTTCACATTTTAGCTGCAGATTCGCACAGATGCATAGAACACAACTACAGACTAGGACGAAATATGAGAAAGATTTTTTACATGAAAATCCCTGAAGGAAAACACAGGCAACACTCAGTTGAAATGATTCACGTGTTTGATAGAATACAAATGACTGATTATCCCTGAATTGGGGATGATCCAGATTAAACAAGTCAACCACGGGTTGAATCTAATGACAATGGAGATCGAGGCCGAAAGCTCCAAGCATCGGGACGAGAAGTCCACATCGGCGAAAGTCTGGCAGAGTCCGGCGATGGATGGTCCGGCTGAAAGTCGGCAACGGCAAACATCCTGCAATGGTAGGGATGTCATATTCGGTTCACGGGTCTGGGTTTCGGGTTGAAGCCTGGAATTAAAACCCGGGTTCAAACGGGTCACACCTAACCCCGACTCGGTATTGTAACATGTCCAAAAAATGCGGACTCGACCCGCCCCCGTCGGGTTGTCAGTTACGTTGACCCCACCCGACACGGAACGCGCAGGCCGTCGCGTGGGCAGGGCAAGGGCACGCCAGGCGCGCGGGCGGAGTGCCAATGGCAAGCCCTCGAACACGAGCGGCCTCTCGGGCAGGATCGCGGTCGGGTTGCTAGGCAGCGCGCGGCGGTGTAGGCAGGCCAGACGCGGTCACGCGAGCGCTGTGCACTGGGTATGGCTCGGTTCGCACGGGCATACTTGAGCCAGTTCAGGCAGGCCGATTTAATGATGGTTAGCAGTGGTTGAACCCGGACCCGTGTGGTCAACCTGAACCGACCCGTCGATCCGTTTTGAAATCGGGTCGGATCAAACCCGAAATTTTCAGGTGGGTTCGAGTTGGGTTTTCGTGTCGTGATAAATATTGACACCCCTAGTCGATGGGAGGAAGTACAGCGACGGGCGGAAGTCTGGTGATGGATAAAATTTTGGCATTAGGCGGAAGTCCAACATAAGTCCGATGATGGGCTGTGGAATCATTTTGTCCAGCTGCTCGATTCGACTATAAGCATATCACATTTGAGAGTCATTTTGTTATCTAATTTATTTTTGAAACTTCTAAATGCACTTCAGATCTTTAATTTGGACCCATTTGGACTCATATTGGATTGAATTTGGTGTTGTTGGGTTAGTCTATTTCAGATGTTCAGTTTGACTATAAGTTTGCTGAAATTAGAGCTTAGATGGTCATGGAATTAATTTTGGAAGTTTTAAATTCATATTGCCTCGAGATTTGTGCTCGATCAAGATTATTTTTTATGATATATCAGTTGTCCCACCATTTTTAGATGTCGAAGCTTGCAGAGTCCGAAAATACGTGTCGGAGCATTTCAATTTGTTTGAGTCAGAAAATTATAATTTTTAGGTGATTACGAGTCACGATCGCTCTCTGGAAGTCAACGTGGACCTCCCCTTTGGATCGTTAACCAAGTAAAATTCTCTTAATTATAAACTTAATTAGCCATGAAGTTGGCATAGGGCATAAATTATTGAAAATTTGTGTTCCAAGACTTTTACAGCAGGCGGAATCTATCCGCCTCTCATGGCTTAGCCCGCCCACATGGAGGACCCCACCAGTCCACTTGATTTCAAATTGAAAAGGAGGGGGCAGTTTGAACTTGGGAGGGAAATTAGATTAGGAAAGTTTTTGTATAAAAGAGCATGAGAAGTATAGAGAGGGATTATGTTTAGATTGATTGGAATTAGGGTTTCTTGACGACTTGGGCTCTAAACTATATTGTCTAGAGATTTGGGAGAGACGATCCTCCTCTCGAATTGAGTATCTCTTATAACTTGTTTTATTCTTGTGTCGCTTTGCTTTCTATAAGATTATCTATCGTTTGATTGCTCTTCTGCCATATTTTCTTTGATTTTTCTCGTTGTTTTACCGATTATTGTTAGGTTTGCTTGCGAACTCAAGTATTTCCCATTAGGATTACTTGCAAACTCAAGTATTTCCTATCATAATGCAGCGTTATACTATATAGTTCAGGAGACATGCCTTCTCACTTCACATTTCATTGCAAGAAAGGGCAATCCATATGAAATTTATTGCATGACTTCATGTAGATATCTACATGTGATTGAAAATATTTCAACATGCAGAAAATAGAAACTTTTCTCAATGATTATTATTGCAAAGTCTAGTTAAAAAGGGATAGCCATAAAGGAGAACAAAAAAGCAAACCATAGGAACAAAAAATTCTCTCATAGCTATAGCCACAAAGAAAAAAAAAATCATAAGGAAATATAAGGCCTACAAAAAATACCTGATAGCAGTCACTCCTAACATTGAGGACATTTAGAAGTAGATTGTGTGAATCTACAACCAAAAAAGCGGTCGCACAAGGACAAGCAAATTCTAATTTCCATCAAAGGGGGTGAAGTCATAGGGTTAGAAGCAAGTCAATCAAAGCATAGTACTAAATACTAATGACTTTCACCGACAATATGTTCAAGAATAATATCCATAAGCTGAGATCAAGATTTAAAGACCGTTATTTAGTTCTTTTTCTCTCTGGTTGCAAAGGGTTGGGCATGCCAATCACAAGACAATTGCATCATTTCATTTAAAGCTAGATTCAATATGAAGTTTGCTATCGTCACTAAATCTGTCGGAGTACCGAATCATAATTCCTTATATTTTAACTAATGAAGTGTTTTGAGTGAGTGTCTTACTAGATGTTCGTCATACTTCCATTAAAGAAATCCTCATTTTATGTGGATTCAAGCTGTATACTTCTGAAGAAAAAACATTTATATCGCTTAAGGATAGAAATAACAGCTTGCATAATCGAAATCATTATTTTTGCGCTAAGAGTTTTCTGAAGCATCAGCTATATATCAATGAGCGATAATATTAAGCCTTTTTTGCTACCAAGTTCATACACCGCCAACAACCCACGGAGCGCCACAAATAAATCCAGAAAATTGCTAAGAAAAAAAGAACATGCCCAATAAACAGAAATTTAGGATGACAGTAAATCTACCCCTCATGCCAGGAGCAGGCAAAACCTCAAAAAGAAGAGATAGGATCAAAGAGGTCCTAATTACTCTTAGGAATTTCTTGTCCTTCCATAGATTTTTCTCAAACGTTCTAAGAGGATTTCTATTAAGATGCGAAATCCGACTCAAACAAAATAATCAGGTCTACCAAGTCATTAGGTTCCAAAATAAAATGTAAGTTATTAATGAGGCTTATAAAGTAAAGTTATTAAAAATATGCAACTAACATATCACAAGATTATGATCAGCCAGTCAAGAAGCGATGCAATTGGGCAATTGAATTTGTTTGAATCAGTTGTAATCATTTAAATTCATCCAAGTTTTCATGAAATTAAGAGTTATTTGCTTTTATGAATAGTTAGTTCCATTTTATCTTTTGTTTTGAATTTGAATTCCTATTTGTTAGATAGGTTGAAATTAGGTGAACAACTACATTTCTTGTTCCAAATAAGAGTGGGTTTGAATATGAAGAAACAATTGAATCATGAAGTCTTTTCTATTTGTATTAATAATGTTTGTCTCTCATTTCAAAAATTGTACCACAGTCTAATATTTTGTTTTCCAGTTGCAACAATCTTGTAGTTTCTATCCAAACATGAAAATTACTAGAATTGAAACAATTCGAATTCGATCATCAATTAAAGAATTTTTCAACAAAAATCATCCTTATCTTTCCGCCCTTTTCCTACTCCTCTCCTTCTTCATCTCTCAGTTTACCGCCTTGCAACATTCGGTCTCACACTCTTCTACTCTCCACTTTAATCTCCTCATTAGCAACAACGTACGCAAATCTCCCTGTATCTCCAATATTCTGGTAAACCCACTCCTCCACAACAGCCTGGGGCTTCACCATTCCATTAGAAGGAAATGATTCCATAGGGTGTTGTTCTTCGCTCTATTTGGGCTGAAGTCAGTTTCTTACTCACTATTCAAAAGAAAAATCAAAGCATCTAACAAAGTGACAAGTAGACTAGTTCCAAGAAAAGAAATATAGCAATGGAAGGAGTATGCTACAAAACATTAGCTTTAATTTGGCAATGTTAATTCCATTTTATCAAGTAATCTAATCAATTTACTCGTTACAAGTTTTGCAACGACCTAAATACATGTAAACCCTAAGTTGATTCGATGTGAGCCCTCCTACGCAAACCCACAGCCACATTACAAGATGTGCCAAGAAATTGTGGGATAGCATTGTGAGATTTGAATTTTTGCCTTGGGTGGTCATGAGAATCATAACACCTCTCAGCCCTATATATAGGTTAAACTACATAAGCCGAGCGAATAATTTTCATTTCGGAAAAAAAAATACATATCTCATTATTCTCAAGAAAGAAAGAGGAAGGAACATACACGAAATGCCTTTTGCACGGATCTATCTTATGGAAGACGACCCTTCTTAAGAATTGAAAGGGAGTACTCGGCGGTATCGATAAGGTCAGCAATGTTGTGAAGGGATCGCTCCTCAGATCCAAATATGAAGATGGTGCGGACCTCAGCTTTCTTTGGAGGCGAGCGGCATAAGTAAGCGGGCGATCAGAGAAATTGAGGGACTTCAAAATTTGACGATATAAATAGAGCACCCTTTCCTCTGTCCTCACCAAGTCCTCAGCAAGTTGCCCAAATCAAACCATTGGCCATTCCTTTTGTAAATCAAAATACAAAAAGATTAATCAGAAGGTGCAACCTAACTCTTGGAAGTAAGATAATGGGACTGAGAGAGAAAGTGGAAGCAAGAGAGTGGCAAATAGATGCTTGGAGCTTCGCCGACAAGGGTTGTGAGCAATGGCGATAAAAAGAAAATTCAAGAAATAATTTCAGCATACAGTTTTCATAGAAAATAAATTTCAGTACACCGATATCTCTAGCCTCATAAACAATTTAATTCAATTACCATAGGTCACTCCGGGACGATTATGAAAAAGGTTGCTTGCTATCCCCAAAAGCTTAATTATTAAAATTGGAACCAATTGTTAAATGTTTTACCCATAAATAACAGCGGGAAATCCATTTTGCATAACGAGAACAGTTAACTAACGGATGCAAATTTTGTTTAATTATATAAAGCCTCAACTGATAAATTCCAACAGGTTATATATAGATAAATGAAAATGAAAATTGTCATCAAACATCAAGGAAATATATTTTCACAACCATTTGTAAGATTTATTTTCTAATCTCAAAGATGATGTGAGTTGTTTCATTTCTTTTGGTCAAACTCACTATAAAGAACACTTCCCAAATCATTGAAAAAGAAAACAGAATACGGGCATTTTCATCTTTTATTATTACTGAGACTTTTCAAATGAATATGGATTGATTTATAGCAGAATATAAATTGTCAATTTGTCTAACAAAACTAAACACAATATTTTGAATTTACAAAATCCATGGAGAAACGTTTACTTGCTTCCTCAACATTGGATATGCTCACATGAATTTTATCTTATTTTAGATGAAGAAATATGGGGGGAAGAAGGAGTTAGATGAAGAAAGAGATGAGGAGAAAGAAAGAAGAGGAGATTACCAAAGATTGAGAAGATTGCCGGCGTCGACCTGGGCAGAAGAGGCAACCTAGGGCAAGAATCGGCCGGGGTCTTTGGCTTGGGCTCGCGAACGGCAGAGACCGACCTAGGGCTCACGAACGGCTGGGAGGAGGAGATGGGGTTCGGCCCTTGGAGTTCTTTGCGAACAGAGAGATGGCGAGAGAGAGGGGTTCGTGCGAGTGAGAGGCGTTCGGGTCTTGCAAAAATCGAGAGTGTGGGGCTTCTTGCGAGCAGAGGAGGAGACGGAGAGGAGGCTTGTTTCGCCTGGAATTTCTCACGCCAACGGGGGAAAGAGTGATGAGAGAAGGCTTGGGGATTTCCGAACAGCAGATATGCTCCCCGTTTTTTCCGAATGATAGTACCTAATTTTTATTAGGTACGGTATACTAGCACATTCAGACTTTAGTAAAATGTTGTCACGTGTTCTTACTCTTTACTGTGCGGTCCAACGACCTAACCCAGATTAGACCCGGGATTTCTATGTATTGACTGATTTGTGCAGACTGGGGTATTGCTAGGTATTGCTCGATATTGCTCGGCAATAACGAGAAATATCATTATGTGAAGGTCAATACCAAGAAATATCGAGCGATACCGAGCAATACCGAGCGATACCCCAGTTTTGCTAGGTATTGCTCGGTATTGGTCTTCACAAAGCAGTATTTCTCGTTATTGTCAAGCAATACCGCGCAATACCGAGTAATACTTAGCAATACGTGAACATAGCAACCCCGGGTTTCGGTCCAGGTCAGATCGTCGGGCCGCGCGGTAAAAAGTAAGAGCACAAGGCAACATGTTATTAGCGTCCGAACTTAGAGCCACGTCAGGACACCGGACCTAATAAAAATTCATAATAGGGAGAGATGGTGCATGCGAGAGCCACGGGTTGGGATTCAAACCGGGCCTCTCCCTACTTGATTGTGTGGGGAGATGGTCAAACCCGGCTCAAGTCTAGCCAAACATCATTTGCATGCCCAAATCAGCCCTAATCCCCCTCTAAGCCTTAGGGGATTAATGATTTTTATTGAAATTTATATATTAAACTAGGTGAATTTAATTAAAACTTTAATTTGGATGGTTTGAAATAAGTAAATAAACAAAATGACTAATTTGATTCATATGGATTTAGTTTTCTTTAACATGCAATGAATCAAATTGGAATAATTAGGGCCATCTAAATTAAAATGAACTAGAATCTAGTGGGTTGGGCTCGATGTAGAATTAATTTGGTTTCAATCAACCTGAGATGGGTCGAATTAGAAAGTGAGTCGATGCTAATTCAATGGGTATCCACCTAAAAGAAATATTGGAGGCAATGTCTACACTAGGCTGTGAAGAAGTAGACACTACATATTAATTTGGGAAAATCGACCTCAATAATGAGGTCAACAGGAAGCATACCACGTCCAAAGTGAGAGATCGGAAGCGTGCGACCATTTCCGATAGCAACATTATTTGTGCCGCGGTATTCTTCTACATTGCTGAGTGTTGAAATTTAATAAAATTATTGTTGCGTGCTATAATATATGCGGCAGTGGAGTTAGGAAATATTCGTCTCAGCGTTGCACGAGTATTCCGCACACAAACAGAAAA
>NW_021319755.1:343038-351286 GCF_001605985.2 Dendrobium catenatum | reverse complement strand
CCCTATTCCTCCCAATTAAACATGAAAGGAGGATTACAAATTACCTACTTACCCTTCTCATTCAATTATTCCCTCCCAAAATTGAATTTACATCAAGTGGGCCCCCCTTGATGTTTCCGCCCCCCCTCTGGCTGGGTTTCTTCCGCCGGCTGTAAGCCAAGACCGGTCCAGCCGGCCCAGGATGGGCCGGCGTAACAAAATCAAAGCATTAACAACAAGGGGAAAGTAGACTAGTCCATGAAAAAGAATAAGCAATGGAGGAGTTGGCACAAAAACATTAGCTTTAATTTGGTAATGTCATTACGTGTAAACCTCTTTACTGACAATCATGTATCCACAATTCAACAACTTCTATGTGGGTTGTCAACTCATTTTAGTATGAAAAACTTGGGCAGGATATCCTATTTTCTAAGAATGCAACTCACTCATACAACTACAGGACTATGTTTATCTCAATCAAAATATTCTTTAGAGCTTTTACATCGTGCAGGAATGGCTGAATGCAAGCCAATTTCATCTTTTACTTTGTCTAAGTTTATAAGTGTTTTGAATTCTCCCGTCTCCCTCTCCATACGAACACTACAGAAATATTGTTTGCTCACAGTCTGAACGATTCTTTTCCGTTTGGACCCCGCATGGATTAATTTCTTATTAATTTGTGTGCTACTGACTATATTTTTATGAAAACCGATGTATTCTTCATACATTGTTGTACCACCAGTCATTTGAACCAGTGCAATTCTATCAAGGATGAAGAATTTCTTAAGTTGAATTTTTTAGATGTGTTGTGTGATAGAAATTTTTTGGTGATAGATAGATTTTTTATGTCTTTAAACATCTTCAAGTTCTTATTAGATTCGTATAGGTATCTTTAATGTGTAAATGAAGATTTATTTATAGTATTTTGAGAGTAGTATTAAGATAATTGGCTAGATTTTTATAACTCTATTGAACGGTTAATATTAATTTTTTTGATAATATATTATTCATTGAACAGTATTAAGTGTTGTAATGACTTCAGAATCTAGTGATCCTAAACTTATTGGATTCGTTTCATTGAGCCAGCCACTCAATTTGAGTGAAGTGTTTGATCCTCCATCAGTCAATGCTATTTTCATGAAGCTCTTATGAAGAACACATCTCCTTCACTCCAGCTATCCGCTGCCTGTAGCAATCAAGCTGTCTGAGATCTTGTCATAACTATAAATACATACTCTATCTAACAACAAGTAGTGTTTGTGTTTTCTATTTTGTCGACTTGACGTTATTTTGATTATATCAAGTGCAATCATTGTCACTGCTGAGATCGTCAACACTGATATTTTTCGTTGTGGACAATAGTATAGCACACGACATGGGAAAACATCAGGACATTAATCATTTTTAACAATCAAATAAATTTTAAGATAAGTGAAGTATGATGCGAAGGGTCATCATGGTTTACTAATTGTCATTTAGGGAAGGAACATAGTGTTGTCAATTAGGTCTTTCTGATCCATAAACTCAGTTAATTAAATTCGTTAACTGTTTTCTGTTTTTCCTTAACTTATTTCTTTATTATCTTGCAAAGGCTGGGCTGTTTTGTCTTTTCCTATATATTTGGCTTGCTGGCATCATGGGGAAGAGTTGTAAACAGAAGCATAATTTTGTTTTTTTGAGGGGGAACTGCCTGAAGAAAGGGTTGGGGTTTTGAATTCGGCTTGGCTTCTTGTGTGAGGTGGAGGAAGAGAGTGTTTAAAAATCTAAAGATTTCTGTGTGTGTTGAAGAGGATGGATATTTCTTGTCTCTCTTGCTATTTCTTCTTCTCCGAGTTAGACAATCATAAGGGATTGTCAGTTTGGTGGCCTGTTTTGTGCCATAAGCTCTTTTGTTCGGATGTGTGAGTCGGGTGTGAGAGCAAGAAAGAATGAAATCTTTGTCAACAATTTTTTTGGGCTTCTTGTGGAAGAGATAAGTGTGGGGTGAAATGTTGGGATTTTTGAAAATGTGAAGAAGGTGAGCCCTTCTTGTTCTCCTCTAGAACGTTCTTCGTCTCTGAGAAAGGCTATGGGTCGTTATTGTCTGTTAGAAGCTGATTGTGCCGTAAGATCTTGTTCCTTTGCATTATTACTGTACACTGAAATTGCAGGTATATATTTCTCCTTATAGATTAGAAGGTTTGATTTTGATACCTGCTGTGTTGCTCTCGGTTTGGGGCTACAACTCCTGTTCACCCGATTCTATGCATTTTATTATTTCTATTTTTAGTTCATTGCTTCTCTTGTTTTAAAGATCTGATTAGATCTTTAAATTGTTGCAATTGAAGTATTGTTTTCCCGGTTTGGGAGTTCTCTGGCATATCCAGTTCCACTTGCTATGCTTCTTGGCTTACATTCTTTTATTTTCTGTTAAAGATTTGGTACGGAATTGAGGTGGAGGAATTTTACTGTTATTGCATTCTTTAGATTTGTATAAGATTTGTAAGGAAGCATCTTTTGTTTTTTAGCATTTATTCTTTCAGCCGAGTGTTGGCTGTTAGTAGTTTTATTTGTGTTGTTTTTCTGATTATATAATTCTTGTATCCAATTTCAACAAGTACTAAATAAAAGAAGATGACCGAGGTTGCCCCGTGGATGTAGAGTTCGCAAGATCTTGAACCACGTAAATTTGTTGTGTTCTTGTTACAGTTTTTTCATGAATTTTGTTTATTGAAATTATTTTTTGCATAAGCTGTGAGAAAATAGTAATTATTTACTGTTTGTGCCTTTGAAATTAATTTTGTGAGAGTACAATTTGTAAATAAACCTATAATCTACGATCAAGATAATTGAATCATCGGGTTGGGTGGTTGATCTATATCTTCCACGCACAACAGAGTTGCTACCGCTTATATGTTTATGAAAAATGATGTATTCTTCATACATTTTTGTACCACCGGTCATTTGAATTGGTGCAATTCTTCCAGGGATGATGAATTTCTTAAGTTGCATTTTTCACATGTGTTGCGTGTTAGAAATTTTTTTTGCCGAAAGATAGATTTTTTTTTGTCTTAGCTTTTCAACTGCCGATGATTGTTAATAAAATTTTTAATCATAAATTATTCATTAAATAGTATTTAAGTTTCTTAAACAATCTAATAATTCTAAACTTAAGGTTCATGTCTATCAAATGAACATTTTTGAAGGCTTCAAAATCTAATAAATTTTTTTGAGGAGCTTATAGAAATATTTTATAAGCATTGGCTGTCAGCTTAAGCTTAAGAAAAAATTCTCTCATAGCTTTATCCAAAAAGAAAAAAAATTCATAAGGAAATAGTGGGCCTACAAAAAATACCTGATAGGATCAAAGAAGTTCCTAAATGCCCTTAGGAGATTTCTTGTCTTCCATAGATTTCCTAAGCGTTCCGAGAGGATTTCTATCAAGATGGAATTATTAGGTTCCAAAATTAAATGTAAGTTATTAATGAGGCTTACAAAGTAGAGTCTATTAACAAATATGCAACTAATGATTTCACAAGTTATGGTTGTTAAATGATACAGATAAAGAACAAGAATGATAATATGTGTCCGTACAGCTGTTACAAAACTATACGGCATTCCATCTCTAAAACTTTATATATACCATTGTACATTCTATAATGAAGTTAAGGAAATATAATTACAAGTCTCATTTTCTCTGTTAGCATCGCTCTTCTTGTCCTCTCTTCCTATCGCCTTACGGCATCATAGGTTAACATGGTATCAGAGAAAATGAGACTTGTAATTATATTTCCTTAACTTCATTACAGGATGTACAATGGTATATATAAAATTTTAGAGATGGAATGCCCTACAGTTTTGTAACAGCTGTAAGGACACATATTACAATTCTTGTTCTTTATATGTATCATTTAACATGGTCAGCCAAGTTAATGAGCATGGCAAGGAATTTGTTTGAATCAGTTGTATCTTTTTAAGATTTCATCTACTTTTTATGAAATTAAGAATTTATTTGCTTTTATGAAATAGTTAGTTCCAATTTTATTTTTTTTGAATTTGAATTCCTAATTTTAGTTATCAATTCCAAGTAAGTTGGGTTTGAATGAATCATCACTTAAAAATTCTACCAAAAAAAAAATCCTCCTTTCTCGCTACCTTTTCATGTCTTCTTCTCCATCTTCTCTCTCTACTCTCCACTTATCTCCTCATTAGAAACAACAACAAATCTCCTGTATTCCAATTTTGGTAAACCCATTTCTACACAGCTGTGGGCTTCACATCCATAAAAGGAAATGATTCATAGTTGTTGTTCTTGCTTTATTGGGCTGAAGGCAGTTTTGTTACTCACTACTTCAAAGAAAAAGAATAAGCAATGGAAGGAGTTGGCACAAAAACATTAACTTTAATTTGGTAATGTTAATTCCATTTTATCAAGTAATCTAATAAATTATTCTTATAAGTTTTGCAAAGTTCTAAATAATGTATAAACCCTAGTTGATTTGATGTGATCCCTCTACGCCAAACCCAACAGATCCAGTTGACAAGATGCCCAAAAAATTGTGGGATACATTGTGATATTTGATTTTTGCCTTGGGTGGTTAGATAGAAAAATCATAAACCTCTCAGTCCTATATATAGGTTAATATAGTAACTTGATCGAATAATTTCAATCCAGGAAAAAAAATACAGATCTAATTATTCTCAAGAAAGAAAGAGGAAGGAACATACACGAAATGCCTTTTGCATGGATCTATCTTATGGAAGACGACCTTTCATAAGAATTGAAAGGGAGAACTTGGCGATATCGATAAGGTTAGCAATGTTGTGAAGGGATCGTTCCTCTGATCCAAATATGAAGATGGTGCAGACCTGAGCTTTCTTTGAGAGGCGAGCGACATAAGTGGGAGATCAGGATAATTGAGGGATCTCAAAATTTGACGATATAAAGAGAGCACCTTTCCTCTATTCCTTGCCAAGTCCTCCGCATTTGCCCAAATCAAACCATTAGCCATTCCTTCGTTAAAAAAAAAAACGAAATACAAAAAGATAATAGAGGGGACGATATCAGAAAGGTAAATGCTAAATGCCTTCTTAACAAGATCGAAAATAAGAAACTTTATTCCTTTAATTATGATAGAAATGGAGGAAATCATAGAAATTTGAAAGTTGTCCGTAACCTTTCGCAAAACCTCCACCATAATCAGTCTCTCCATTTTTTAACTTGGGGTTTTGCTCTATGATTTTTGTCTCGCTTAATTTATGCTTGCATGGAGTTAGCTGATGTCATTTCATCCAATTGTAGCATTTGTTCACTACATCCATAGTAGGAAGTAATTTTTAGAAGCACAAACATTTTTTTCTCTTTTTTTTGACTCAAAATATTCTAAGCTTAATTTTTATGTTGAGGAATACAAATTGCTAATGCAATTCTCTAAAGATATTTGATTGCCTAGAAGCATGAACACAGAACCTAGAGGAAATATGAGAAAACTCAACAGCTGATTAACAAAGTTTCCATGAATTTTTGCATATAAAATATTATTATTTTTCTTGTTAAATATAATGTTTACATTTATTTATTGTTCTTTTTCACTGTCATCAATCTCCTCTTTAATCTCCTCTTTAATCATTGAAAAACACTTCTCACTTTGTTCTATGCACTAATCATATATATATATATATATATATATATGTATATACTTTGACAAGGATTTTCATTGGTATCCAAGCTAAGGTTATCATTGGTATCCAAGCATACTTTGACAAGGATTTTCTTTCCTGATGAGTGCATAGAACTAAGTGTGAAGTGCTTTTCAATGATTAAAGAGGAGATTTATAATGAAGAAGAACAACAACAAATGAAAGTGGGGATTATATCTAAAAAGAAAAAACAATAATATTTTATATGTAGAAATTGAGTGAGATTTGTTAATTAGCTGTTGAGTTTTCTCACATTTTATCTAACTTTCATTTTCATGCTCCTAGGAGATCAAATATCTTTAGACGGTTGAATTAGCAATTTGAATTTCTCAGCGGAAAGAATAAACTTAAAATGTTTTGTGTCAGAAAAATATAAAAATATGTTGGTGCTTCAAAAAATTGCTTTCTATTATGGATATAGTGACAAAATACTACAATTGTATGAAATGACATCAACTAATGTGATCTTTTCATCTAGCTGTGTAAAATGTTATTTTGATTATGGATCAAAATTTCGTCTGACTCTTCCATGCAACCATGAATTAATAGAGGCAAAAATGATATAGCAAAACCCTAAGTTAGAAAATGAAGGGATTGATTATGGTGGAGGTTTTACGGAAGATGATGGTAGGTTTATGGTTGCTGGCAACCTTAAAATTTCTCCAATTTCTTCCATTTCTGTCATAACTAAGGAATTGACTTTTTAATTTTCAATCTTGTTGAGAAGGAAGTTAGCGTTGATGAAGCCAAAGTAAAATGTTTTCTTCTTCTGATCAAATTTTATTTTTTATTCAAAATACAGGTTCTATAGATGTTAGGTACCACGATGTTCCCAAAGACTGTGTTAACTGATGTTTTCTCTGATAAACCAATGTATCGGAAAAATTACTAAATGTCTGTAAAGTAATGCTTAAGCTGTGGTGCAACACATTATGACTGGTGACTGAACTATACAAATTTTTTTGTCGGATTCGAACCATTTCATTTTTGGTTAGCATTGATATCCAACAAAAATTAGCTCATCAGTTTTATCCTAAAAAATCTTTCTATTTCTAGTCAAATTCTACTCCTCATACTTAGGACGCTACTATGGTTCCTAATTAATTTAGAGAAATTATTCCGTGCGGAGTTTGAACGGGAAAGAGTTGTTTGGACTTTGAGTGTACACACTGTATACTTTGTGTATAATTTTTGTATACAATTTGGTTCAAACTGTATACATACTATTTGTATACAATGTGTACACTCACACTCCGAACGATTCTTTCCCGTTTGGACTCCGCATGGAATAATTTCTCGTTAATTTGTGTGTTACCGACTATATTTTTATGAAAACTGATGCATTCTTCATACATTGTTGTACCAACAGTCATTTGAACCAGTTCAATTCTATCAAGGATGAAGAATTTCTTAAGTTGGATTTTTTAGATGTGTTGTGTGATAGAAATTTTTTGGCGATCGATAGATTTTTTTTGTCTTTACAAATCTTCAAGTTCTTATTAAATTCAAGTATAGGCCTCTTTAATGTGTAAATGAAGATTTATTTATAGTATTTTGAGAGTAGTATTAAGATAATTGGCTAGATTTTTTAAACTCTATTGAATGGTTAATATTAATTTATTTGATAATATATTATTCATTGAACAGTATTTAAGTGTTGTAATGACTTCAGAATCTAGTGATCCTAAACTTTTGGATTCGTTTCATTGAGCCAGCCGCTCAATTTGAGTGAAGTGTTTGATCCTCCATAAGTCAATGCTATTTTCATGAAGCTCTTATGAAGAACACATCTCCTTCACTCCAGCTATCCGCTGCCTGTAGCAATCAAACTGTCTTGAGATCTTGTCATAACTATAAATACATACTCTATCTAACAACAAGTAGTGTTTGTGTTTTCTATTTGCTCGACTTGACGTTATTTTGCTTATATCAAGTGCAATCTTTGTCACTACTGAGATCGTCAACACTGATATTTTTCGTTGTGGACAATAGTATAGCACACGACACGGGAAAACATCGGGACATTAATCATTGTTAACAATCAAATAAATTTTAAGATAAGTGAAGTATGATGCGAAGGGTCATCATGGTTTACTAATTGTCATTGAGGGAAGGAACATAGTGTTGTCAATTAGGTCTTTCTGATCCATAAACTCAGTTAATTAAATTAGTTAACTGTTTTCTGTTTTTCCTTAACCTATTTCTTTATTATCTTGCAAAGGCTGGGCTCTTTTGTCTTTTCCTATATATTTGGCTTGCTGACATCATGGGGAAGAGTTGTAAACAGAAGCATAATTTCGGTTTTTTGAGGGGGAACTGTCTGAAGAAAGGGTTGGGGTTTTGAGTTCGGCTTGGCTTCTTGTGTGAGGTGGAGGAAGAGAGTGTTTAAAAATCTAAAGATTTCTGTGTGTTGAAGAGGGTGAATATTTCTTGTCTCTCTTCCTATTTCTTCTCCGAGTAAGACAATCGTAAGGGATTGTCAGTTTGGTGGCCTGTTTTGTGCCATAAGCCCTTTCATTCGGATGTGTGAGTCGGGTGTGAGAGCAAGAAAGAATTAAATCTTTGTCAACAATTGTCTATATGAAGCACT
>NW_021319755.1:338236-342938 GCF_001605985.2 Dendrobium catenatum | reverse complement strand
TATATATATATATATATATATATATATATATATATATATATATATATTATTTTTTTTTTTATTTCAGAAATCCTCTTAACCAAAAACAAATTCCCGCGACCTCTAGTTCTCACTGTCCTCCCTGTGGCTTGCTCCGGCCATCTCCTCATCGCCTCTACTTTGCGATAATCTCGGAGTTGTTTGGGTTGAAGTATTACTCCACGCTTTTGGCGGCGTGGCAAGCCCGATTGGGTCTTATATACTGAAAGTGAGAGTGGCGGGATATTTATATGACAGGTAGGCGGAGAGGCAGAGCGGCGGCGGCGGCGGAAAGGAGGTGACTTGCGTTGGCGTGAAGTGTTTTCAGTTATCGTTTCTGATAATTACAGCGGCGACGGTGATTGGGGCGATTGTTTCGTTGGTATTGGCGGTTAGGACGAGGAAGTTTTACAAGGGAGACATATATGCTAGATTCAGGAAGGAGGCTCCGGAGGAAGCCATGGAAAGAGGTTCTTCTGCTGATAAGCTCGGAGAAAGGAGGATAGATGGAGGGGAAATTATTAGGTAGATGGATTTTACAGTGAGATGATTGATTTTTATTCTCATCAATTGAAATTTATTATAACAGGAATTGTAGAAGCCAATGGATCAAGGTAGGAGCAAGAATAAGAGAGAGATAAATATAGAGAGTTTATTATCCATCATATCATACACTGCAATGTACCGGTCACTTGGGCTAGTACGGCTCAAGAAACAAAATAGCCAATTCTAAGCCTACACCTCATAAACAAGTAAATAGAAATATATTATTGAATATCTTTGTATTCTAATACATCCAGACAAACTGATGGGTCTTATATGACTGTCAGTATGTGACGTAGTTTATGAAAGCGGGGTGTAGATAAAAATTTCGTGAGTATGTCGTCCACTTGATCGATCGTAATAATTGGTCGGAGAGGTGGAAACGGCGAGCGCTTGATGTTGATGAGGGGATGATCTCGTCGGCATGGTGTAGAGGCCACCATTACATGGGCCTCGAAAAATGACTTTATGCGTCGTCATGTCATTCAAGGCAAAGCCAGATGGATCAAATATAATAGATATATTGTTATCCTTGGTTAGTTGAGATATAGATAGTAAATTGAAATGAATGGAAGGAGTATGCAAAATTTGAGATAAACGCAGTTTACGAGATGAGGACGGGGAGGATTCCCGCCACTATGTTCGCTATGATGACCGAGTTGCCGTCGCCGATCGTGATGTTGTCCTATCCTTGATATGGCTTGGAGATCGACATGTTGTCGAGGGAATTGGTGAGGTGCGTGGAGGCCTCTGAGTCCAAGAACCAATGATTCAGTGTTGTCTGTGTTTGCTATAAGCATTGTGTTGGCTTGTCTTGAAGAAGGGGTGTATTGAAGATTTTGCCGATGCCAGCAAGATTGAGCCGAGTGGCCTTTCTTGAGAGAGATTTGGCTTATAAGTGAGGTGTTTGCAGTTGGCCTTGATGAACCTTTGTTGTTGGACGAAGTTCTTCCGCGATTTATGCGGCCCCTGCCATAGTAAGTGAAGAGCGTGATGTTGGGACCGGGAGCGGGACTGGATCAAGCTGCTTCTTTGCAAGATTGACCTCTTCACTTAGAAGAAGTGGATAGAGTTGATCAAGGCTAATGGGTGTGAGCATTGTTCTAATGGCAGTTTTGAAAGATTGATATGAGGGAGGAAGGCCATTGAGAATGTAAATGATTATGTCTTCTGTGTTTACAACCGAACCGATAGAAGCAAATTGGTCAACCAGATACTTGATTTCGGTAAGATAGTGAGTCATTGTCGAGTTGTTGAGGGAAATATGATGAAGTTCATTCTTGAGTTGAATGACTTTTGATCGGTTTGTGGATAGGAATCTAGTTTCTAGGGTCGTCCATTTGACAGCCATGTTTCAAGAGAAATAGCGTAGGGCAAGACAGGCGGAGAGATTTTCAAACAGATCGAGGCAGAAAGATTTTGATCTATGAGAAGCCATTGTGAGAAAGAGGGATAGGGGAAGACGAACCATCTTGATTCATCAAAGACGGAGATGGAGGCGAGCAGTTTAGATCAAGAAAGTTTTGAGCCATTTG
This sequence comes from Dendrobium catenatum, assembly GCF_001605985.2. Classification (NCBI taxonomy): domain Eukaryota; kingdom Viridiplantae; phylum Streptophyta; class Magnoliopsida; order Asparagales; family Orchidaceae; genus Dendrobium; species Dendrobium catenatum. The sequence goes on along the minus strand of NW_021319755.1, from coordinate 340,842 downwards.
CACGAATGATCTTTAGGATTTGAGATTTCCATATTGAGTAATTCTTTGGAGCAAGTTGGATCGAGACAATGTTTTTGAGATTGGAGACAAGAATCTTCAAAGTTGAAGGGATGAACGGATTAGTATCTTTGGTGACCGACGGAGCTCTACCATCGAACATGAATGTAGCCCTATGCTGATACCATGTAGAAACCAATGGATCAAGGTGGGAGCAAGAATAAGAGATAAAAAGAAACAGAGAGACCTGGGCTAGTACGGCTCAAGAAACAAGAGAGCCAATCCTAAGCCTACACCTCATAAGCAAGTAAATAGAAATATATTATTTAATATATGTGTGTTCTAATAGGAATAAAGATCTACCAAGCAGAAAGGAGAAGAAATACTTTGAGCAATGTGTGCGTTTAAAAAAAAAAAAGGGAATTCAGCAACAGATTAACAGAAACGAGAATCCGAAGAAATTTTTTGTTCAAAACCGTCGCGAATTATTATATTCATTTTAAGATGAGTATAAAAAAAAGGATTAGTCTTTCCTTATTTGTATTCATATTTCATTGAATAAATGAATTTTAAATTTAAACACATAAAATGTTGAAATATGTGCTTTTTTTTGTCTTAGATATTGACGAGTAAATTATATTTTCATATAGACAGAATAAAAAATTTAAATAAACGTAAGAAAATAACTTAGAATGACCTCTTAAAATTCAATTAATGATATAAAATATGTTCTCCATAATTACTAAATAAATTCTCTCATTTTAAAAATAATCAATATAATTATAAATTATATTAAATTCTTTTTTTAAATATGAATTTTTATTTATATTTTTTAAACACTTACATTTGAATAAATATTAGTATTTCGCGAGCTGATCGAGCTCGAGTTCGAACTTGCCTTTCAGCTCGAGCTACAGCCAGAGTTCGAGCCGGCTTTCTGACTGACGAGCCGAGCACGATGGTACCAATACTCGACTCGACTACACTGGGTTACACACCTACATGGAGCTCATTTATTATGTAAAAAGGTAAAGAGAGCAGGTTATTTCTGCTTTGCAGCTTAAATATGAGCTATTGGGTTGTTTTGTTCTATTTTTGGTTTTCCCCACTCCCTTTCTGCTCTGCTACATTGGTTGGAGTTTATCTGTTCTATATTTTTATTTTGTTTGCCTTAGCTCACTCAAATTTACTCATGTGGGATTCCAAAATTTAGCTTTTATTCAACTTCAAACAACATAAGTCTAAGAGAAAATTCAGGATATGATATTATTTCCAAATGCGTCATAGATAATTTTAAGTTTTGTTCGAAGTTGAGGAAGATAAATTTAAGAGAATTTTCAGCATATCATTACCAAATTTATCATGAATAATTTCATGTTTTATTTAATTTCAAGCAAAATAAATTTAAGAGAAATTTCAATGTATTTAGATTTTCAGCTTTAGCGATTTTACAATAAAAGATTAAATTAGCAATCTCTAAAATTGAGGAATATAAAAATATGTTTTATTTTTTAAAAAAGTAAATTTTACATAAATATGCATATATTTGACATTCTTAAAATCTTTTATTTATTAGAAACTTAAAATATCGAAAGTTTATATTATTAACTTATAATATCTTAACTTACGGGTATAATACTTAATACAACTATAATTAAATTTAAATTATATTAATTTTTTATCATAGTTACAATATTTTTTAACTATTTCTTCCATTAAAAATAACTCATGTTGAATTAGACAAATAAATTTATGTTGGAAAATCAAAGTAGTTGTTAGCAAAATGATTTTTAATAATTTCAATATTATTTTAGTTGAATTTCTATTGTTATGGTGAATTTTAATAATAATAATAAAAAATTTTGCTTCGATTCTCCGTTTTCATCATTTCAGTTGAATTTTTTTTTAGGATGATGTCGAAATCGTCAGAATATTAAATAAACAAATTTTAATAAATCATACCCAAAGCGGGTCGGGTTCGGGACCGAAAAACCAATCCGTTTGAAAAAACGGGTCGGGTACGAGTAGGGTCGAACAGCACTGTGTCAGTTTCGGGTTGGACCCAAACTTGACCCACGATCCAATTTTTACAGCACTACATGCTCCATCTCTTATTCAAAATTATAATTGTGAAATAACTTCTTAATGAGTGTATTAAATATAGATATATGATATCGATCATTTTCAGCATCTTAATTATTGCATATATCATCCCCAAATTGATAAGATGGTCTGTCTATCTTTATATTTAAAGAAAATAGCTCTGAGTTCTAAATTTCAATGCATTATATTATATTATATTTTTTTGAACATTTAGGTCAGCAAACTATAACAAAATTCTATTACTTATTTGCAGCTTATATCTACTCAAAATAACAACCACTAAGAAATGTGCTAATTATATACTGGCATTTGTATTTGTTGATTTATCCCTTAATTTCTCATAGAAAAAATGTGATTTATATAATCATCCTTAAAAAAAAAAATTTCTATGTCAAAAATCATATTTCAAATTTATAACTTTATAAATTTTTATGCAATAGTTTATATGAATGATTGTATTATTTACATTAAATATAACATTAAACTTAATAAAAATATAATATAAC
>NW_021319755.1:334734-338136 GCF_001605985.2 Dendrobium catenatum | reverse complement strand
ATTTGGCTTATTATTTTTGGTCAAGATATTTAAAAATTATATCACAATTTATTATATTATGTAATTGTTTCTTATTTTTCTTATAATTTCTCATTTTTTTTCATTTTGTTATAACAGTTGCTTAAGTCATAATTATCTTCTCTCATTCATACTAAATGATCCGGTTTTAAAACTCTTAGAATAAGCTCAGTTGAAGCTCAAACTCGATTATTTAATCAAGCTCAATCTCAACCCAGAGATGACTCGAGCTCGACTCAACTGATTTACACCCCCATTCGCAATCTCATTAAGGTAATGATATTCCGGAAAAAAAACTAAGAATTGTAGTTGCCTCCTAATCCGAGGTGTAAAAGGCAACAATAAATCACAAGTTCACGTATTTCCTAACGATAAACTACTGAGCTGTATGTGCTTCTCTCTGTTAAAGATGGGTGGCAACTAAAGTAATCTGTAAGCAGAGGAAAACAAATAGAAGAAGGAAGATACAGTGCAGGCAAAATGAAATTTCCTCAGCAATAGCTGTTTCAGTGAAACGTTTACATAAAGCACTAAGGAATATTAGTTAGTTACATGAGAACAAAATGTATTGGCAAGCTGCAGAAATGATTCTACATATAGTGGCTTCTGCTGCGCTTCTTCTGCTTAGGAACGAAAACATCAGTTAAAACAGTATTCGATGTCAGCATCACACCCAGCAAAGACAAAACCTACGTTCCGGATAAGAAGAAAGCAGCTGATCAAAATTGCAAACATTAAATGATATTATTAGAACACAAGTAATTGGTAAAATACTGAAATGGCAATTATATTTACCTTAGTCTTATCAATGATTATTTCCTTTTCAACAAAATCGGAAATGAGAAAGTCTATTCCTTCAGTTATTATGAGGGAAATTGATGATATGGGAGATATGTGAAGGTTATCAGCAATCATAAACCTTTTTGAGTCTTCCACAAAACTTCCACCATAATCACTCCCTCCTTTTTGCAACTTGGGATTTTGTTCTATGAGTTCTGCCTTCCTTAATCCATGCTTGCACGGAGTAGGTTTAAAACAATACCACCCATCCGCATAGCACTTTATGCAGCTCGCCGAACAGGTCCACTTAGCTGATGGCATTTCAACAAATTTTATCATTTGCTTTTCGCATCCATAGTAGGAGGCAAGTTGTGGAAACACCAACATGTTTTTACATTCTTTTGACTTGAACCATTCTAAGCCCAAGCTCTCTGCCGAGGAATACAAATTGCTGATGCACCAATCTGATGATATGTGATCCCGGAGTAGTTCGATCACAGAGCCTAAAGGAAATGCGAGAAAACTCAACAACTGATTGAGGAAGTCTCCCCCAACTTCGGCAGATAAAACACTGTTGTTTTTCTTGTTTAATATCATCTTCACATTAAATTTATGTTCTGCTTCGTTGCCGTCAATATCTTCTTTAATCACTGGGAAGCACTTCACACTTTGTTCAACGCATGCATCGGGGAAGAAAAACTCCGTCAATGCACGTTTGGATTCTAATGACCTCCTCAGTAAGTTTAAAGCCTAGACAAAAAAAAATAATACAATCTATAAAATTTCAACAATTGTAAATTAAACTAAATTTAAGTTATTTTTCTAGCATTCATAAATACGTTAATTACCTCTTCATTGCCAACATTTATAACCCTTTCCTCTAACATGCTTGCATCATTAATTTGCAACTTCTCAAGCACGGAGAAACCAGTCATCACAGAAATTGGCATCACCCATAAATTATCAGTAATAATAAAACCAGCTCTGTCATTAACAAAGACCCCACTCTTTTCTACTGTATCTTTTGGCCATCTCAAAGCCTTATCCATCAGTTTGCCACAACGGCTGCATTGAGCTTTAGTTACATAGGTACAATAACATGTTGATTGAGTTGAGCAATCACCTTCATTGCAAATGTATGAAGTTCTTGGGTTGGCCTCATGAATATTTTTAATTTTCAAATCCTCGCATATTTTTGCAGCAGCACTTCGAGGTTTGAGAAGCATTTCCTTGCATGCCTTGGTTTGCATGTGCTTGACGTCAAGCTGCTCAACGCTCTTATAAAGGCTGTCAAGAGATCCCAAGCCCGACTGCTTGCCCAAAAGCTGGACAATGCTTCCTAGCGGCAGAGTAAGGAAGCTAAACAAGACATCAATGAAATCACTCCCAGCTTCGGCAAATACAACCTGCTTTTGCTCTTTATTAATTAGAAGTTTTATACTTATCTCAGCCATGGCGTGATGAAAAGTAAGGTCTGTTCTGTGCTGCATTTTGATTGCTCTTGCCTCCATATATATAGAACAGAGAAGCCTTAAGCTGGCGGGTTTCGTGCAAAAAAGATTGGAATGCCAAAGTTGGGAATCCTAATAATAGAATGGGTCATAAATAGAAATGCATTAACCTCCATTCAAAAAACTCCTCGACAATCAAAAACCTCTTTAGGAGCTGTTTGGTATCGGATTTACAGTGGGATTTAAGTTGGATTTACGCTAAATACAGCCAAACAGTTTCTGTGGGCGTGTTAAATCCAGGCGATGCGTGAATCCCGGAATTTACTAAATCCCTCTCGGTTCGGCGGATTTATGGGATTTGGCCGAAGAAGCGGCCAAAGGGAGAAAGTTACCTTCACAGCTGGCGAACTCCATTGTTGTTTCCCATAAAAATGTCGTAACTTCTGATCGGACAGGAAGGGAAAGTCGTCGAAGCAACGAAGCCGAACAGCCACGAAGGAGCCGAAGAAGCTACGCGTGCTATCTCTTCGCCTCCTGCAGAACAGCAACGACGAAAAGAGAAGATGAAAGGCCTAGACGCCTCTGAAGTTATTATTGACTAATTTAATTAATATAAGTTAATTAATACTATAATTAGTGCATAAATTAATGATCTAATTTAACTTAATTGAATAATTAGTAATTAAATATTAATATAATTAACTTAATTAATATAACATAAAATACATATTATTAAATATATAATTAATAGTATAAATAATAATTAATGAGCAACTTCTACTTAGCATATTATTAAATTCATAATATATTAGTTTTAATTCTTAATTTATAATTATCATATTTACTAATTTCAAATTTATAAAATTTTCTGGCAGCAATGATACAGTGAAGGTGATGCTGATTCATAATAACGAAGAAGTGCAAAAAGCCGAATATAGAAACGGAGGAAAGTTCATTGGACCATTCGAAAGTTTATTATTTATAATTATTTGAAAGAGTTAATTTCTCTTAGTTATCATTAATCATTATTAATTTGTTAGTTTATAAAACAATCATTTTAATATGTTTATTATATATTCTTAGTGAGATCTTATCTTTGAATTAATTAAAAATTTTTAATTGAAATTTTCTAATTAAATTTAGGACCATTCAA
>NW_021319755.1:304001-334634 GCF_001605985.2 Dendrobium catenatum | reverse complement strand
CTTTATCCGTCAACATCTTACCTCGGGCGCCATTTCCTTCTTCTGTAAACTCTATAAATAGCTGTCTGTACTCAAACTTTATGAATATAACTTCATTTTGTAATTTTATTGTGGATTATTTGATGTGTAAGATTATTTAATAAATTAATTTACTTATATTAGCTTAATTTTTTAGTTATTTCTCATTATTATATTTTTTGGTATTCTATCTAATTTTCTATTATATTATCTTTAATTAAAGATGATATAATTTTTAACTAATATCACATTCAACTTTATTATTTATAATGTCTATATCACCCCTATAATATGATATCCATATAATATTATCAATGTAATCTTCATTTTATGAAACTTACATTTATATTTTCCTATGAAGCATATAATAAAATCAGGCTCAATAATCATTCAAAATTTGATTATGTCTTGTGATTAGTAGAGTTTTCTATTTTGCTAAATTTTTTATTTCCTTTATTTTATATGCATTGTAAAAATTTAGAGCATCATATGTATTTTTATCTTTAAATGACAATTTTAACCAGTTATTAGGATTATATATATATATATATATTCTACCCCCATCAAATCATGGTTGTTCATAAAAATTATATTATCTTAAATTAAAGATAATATAATGAAAAATTAGATAGAAGATTAATTAAGATATTTAATGCGAAATAACTAAACAATTAAGATAGTATGTGTAAATTAATTTATTAAATAATCTTTCACTCAAATAACCTACAATAAAAATGATATAATTTTTATGAATGACTAAGATTTGATGTGGTGGGAAATTAAAATCACACTTATAATAGAAGTATATATATTATAGATATAGATTATATAAAGTCCTCATAAAATGGTATAAATTTTTACAATACACACAAATAAAAGGAAATTAAAATATATAGCCAAATAGAAAATTCCACTAAGCACAAGACAATCAAAATTTGAATGATTGTCGATCCCTATTTTTATTATATGCTTAGTAAGAAAATATAAATGTAAATTTTATAAAATGAAGATTACATTGATAATATTATATGGATCTCTTAGAAGTTATAAATAACAAAGTTGAATGTGATATTAGCTAAAAAATTATATCATCTTTAGTTAAAGATAATATAATAAAAAATTAGATAGAAGACTAATAAATATAATTAATGAGAAATAACTAAATATTTAAGATAATATACGTAAACCAATTTATTAAATAATCTTTCACCTCAAATAACCCAAAATAAAATTACAAAATTATCACTCATAATTTAAAAATGACCAAATTATAATAATTACATCCAACCGAGTAGTAAAAGTAAGAAATACCCTCACAATTTTATGTAATTTTCTTCTTTAATAACACTCATACACCAAGCAATTAAAAGCTGAGTTTTACTTGAAGTCTGATAATATCCATTTTTCTTTTCGTTAAGCCAAAAATACCCCTTCGATCCATCCCATGGCAACTCAAGCAGCCCTCGTAAATCTCTAGTAGGGTTGCAAGCGAACCAAATGTTCGACGAGCATCTCGTTGCTCCGTTCGATTAAAGTTTGCTTGTGATAGTTTAACTAACTAAACAAATAAGCTTGAACAACATTTTTTAATACTCAAATAAAAAAGCTTAAACACTAATGTGTTTGGTTCATTTATGTTCACGAATAACATCATTTGAAGCTCGTGAATAAGCTTGACATCTTAAGCTTGATTCGTGTTCAATTTAGAACTCGTGAATAAGCTCAATCAATATATTCATATAAATTAATCATATTTTCATTTTAAATAAACAATTGCTTTTATTATAAATTTAATGTCATTTTATTTTATACCTTCAATAAAATGAATTTGGTCATGGATAGGAGATATTTCACATTTGTCAATGTTTGTTATATTGTTTTTTTTTAGGATATTCATGAACAAATATAAGATGAATCATTGATCGTTTGTTTGTGAACATGCTCATTTGGTAGCTCAAAAATACTAGTTATGTATTTATTCATGATATTACTCATTTGATAGTTCAAGAATACCCATTAGAATTGTTCATGAACGTGTTTATTTGATAGTGTTAAAAAAAATCGCTAAATATGTTCACGAACATAGCTTATTAAGGCTTGTTTGTTTAAAGCTCGATAAACACTAAATAGATCAAACATGAACACAAACAATAAGGCTCGAATCAAACACGAATCGAACTTGAACAAATTTATAATAAATGAACTCAAACATCAACACTCGCATACTCGACTATTAATTTGCAGCCCTATCTAGAAGACCCGAAGACCAGGGAGTAATTATTCGGCAGCTCGTAATTCTTAATTTTTAACATTATAAAGGACTATGACGAAACCAATGGGATTGAATAAACTATAGATACATCAACACCTACGCCTGGTCAATTTCAAGCGGAAGAGGAATCGCATCGGCCAAAGGCGTCTGTGTGGCAACATTCATCACCGACGACCGACATAACGGACAAGTCCGATGTTGCAGCAGCCAGGAATCCAAACATACGGCGTGATATAAATGACCGCAATCAGGTAAAAGCTTCAATGGCAGATCTTCCCCTTCCTCCTCCTCCTCATTATAGTCGCCAAGGCATATTGAGCAGCTGTCGGTGGTGGCAGCCCGCGGATCCAGACGTTTGGCTTCGGCGTAGGTGAGAAGAGGCAAGGATTCGAGGGTGGTGTCGTTGAGCCTAGTCTCAGTGTTCTGTGCGGGCTGAAGCAGTGGGGCAGCGGTGGAACGAGAGAAAATTAAGTAGCAGATGAAGGTTATAGTAGTGAGAACGAAGAGGACGACGATGATGATGCCGATGGCGTAGTTCATTGCAGAGTTCGGGTGATGTAGGTAATCGGGAGAGGAATGCGTGAAGCAGCTAAACGAATAGAACAGTAACAGAGCAAACCAAATAGCAAATAAAAGGATCGTATATCGTCCTCTGTTTGATGTCCCAGCTGTCTAAAGAGCTGGAAGCGGAAAAAAGTAACAAAAGCAAAAATTATACTAGAGATAGCAGAAAGAGATATTATAGTAGTGAGGATTTACCATCTGACTTTGGCATGGCTTCTACTTTTAACATGGCCGATCTTCATTCGTATTATCCAGCCGACGACGCCCTTATTTCAACCTCTGCCGAGATAGCAGAGTCCTCTCCTGTGGGGGAGAAATGACGCGGTACTTAATAAGATAATTATTGCATTCTTGCTATTTTTCGTTTCTGCTTTAGTAGTTTAATCCCCACTACTATAATTTTTCTTTCTGCTATCTCTAGTATGGTTTTTGCTTTTGTTAGTTTTTCCACTTCCATCTCGTTAGATTTAGACAGCTGGGACATATAGTTGTATTGCCGAAGAATACAGAAATAGAGGAGGATATAGGACCCTTTTATTTGCTATTTGCTTTGCTCTGTTACTGTTATATTCATTTAGCTGCTTCACGCATTCCCATATTGTAGCAAGCAATGTTAAGGGCATCAAATGTTTTTTTTGCAAGCAATAAAATGTGTCATTTTTTTTGGAGAATATGTCTAATACAACTATGATAGAATCGTTACCTCGTTTTGTTCGTGGTAGGCCGAGGACAAAATCAAGACTAAGGTCTTCCCATATTGTATCAGGAACTGACAAAGGTAAGTACAAACATATGTTTTGTTTGCCGCCCTTATAAGATTGGCACACTGAGCACCGTTTGCCGAATCTGTTGACATCAAGACGCAAGTGTGGCTAGAAGAATCGGAGTTGCAGCTGCTCGATGGTCTTGTCACGACTAATTCGGGCTGCAAGCCCACCACAATGTAATTCGCGAATAAGCTGTTGACGCCAAGAGGATTCTGAAAGGTTTCAATTCAAATTATCATGCATTCGTGCTGATTCATTGAAATATTTTATCATGACTAATTTTTTTCTTCAAGATTAAGAGGATGTTGAAGCTCACGGTTCTCATTCATTTGGAAGCATACATGTCACCGATTCCCAATGTAAGCTACTTCTTCTATGCCTTCGATTGAAAGTTATTTAATTCCTAAGGTGATTATAGATTAGTTACTTTATGTATGTATTGTTCAACGCTATATCAATGTTGGGTTAATGTTTATATATAGTCACTTCTCATTCTGATGGTCATATGCATCCAAATTATTCTTTAAATATTAATTTCTTACATTTTATAGACGTAAAAGTTTACACAAGCTTTGCATTTCACATTTATTTAAGCGTTCATTTATAAGTTGTGGTACTACTAAAGAATTTATATACATGATTATGGCAACTATGAAGATGCCCTGCAGTAATCTCATTTTATATTAAGGATGAATTTTAATAACCCCAAGGCTTGTTAAAATTTTGATTTAAGAAGTTACTGCGATAGGTTACTGGATATACAATATAACCCCAAGATGCCCTATCAATCCATCCCATAACATCATGCGATAGGTTTAAAATAAGAGAGGAGTTACCGGAGAATTTTAAAAAAGAAAAGTTCGTCATGCCCCCCAACGCTCCACAAAGCACCACCAAACCTACAATCAGTGTAAAAAAGAAAAGTTCGTCGATGATAAAAACTTGCAAATACACAACTGTTCTGATAATATATTTCCCATCTCATCGGTTCCCCATTTCAATCTCCAGTTACTACTCTGTCTAGCTGTATATTAAATGAATGAATTTGAAGACATTATTATATACTTGGGCTTTTACAAACCTTGAAAAACAAATAAATATGCCATAGTAACCCATTCAATAGGCCAAATTCAATGACTGTAACAAGCCAGGATATGTTTATGCCATCTACGTTGTGAAGAAATTTACCTGCAAGTTACAGAACTCATACTAGCGTAACAGAGAGGTTAGGCGAACAAGCTAGCTTTTACTACTGCATGCATTTCTTCATCTCAAAAATCTGTCTTTAGGTAAATACAATGTGTATATATTGAGTAGTTAGTTACAGTTTAAGGGTGTTGATTACAGAAGCAGAGATCCTATGGTAGAGAGATAAAAGGTATTGATTCAGAGCAGATGTAGTGGAGCTGAGTAAGAGGAATAGTGAGCCAGCACATGCATAAGGTAGTTCGCATATCAGCTTTGCTTATTATCCCCCCTCAACTTAACAATTCCTGACTGAATTGTTAACTTGTCTCGAAGTTGAGAGAAACGAGCCTCACTTAGGGTCTTGGTGAAGAGATCAGCATGTTGGTTTTGAGTTGAAATATGATGAACAAAAATATGCTGTGACCGAATACAATCTCAGATAAAATGACAATCAATTTTTATATATTTTGCTCTTGCATGGAAGATTGGGTTATTTGCCAAAGAAAGAGCAGAGACATTGTCACAATAGAGCTTTGTCGGATGAGATGGAGGAACCTAAAATTCAGTCAGAAGACATTTGAGCTAGATGATATCATAGGCTGCAGTACGTAAGGCTCTATACTCGGCTTCTCTGGAAGATCTAGCGACTAAAGTTTGCTTCTTAACCGTCCAGGGGAGGAAGGCACAGTAACCTATGATAGAGTGGAGATTAGTGTGGTCTGATGCCCAATTCGAGTCTGCAAAGGCCTTTAATTCAAGGGTGGATCGAGTAATGGGCAAGCCAAAATGGAGAGTGCACCCTGAACATAATGCAGAACTCTTTTTAGAAGTTGGAAATGTAGTTGTTGCGGACTGTGAATGTGTTGGCATAAAAAGTTGACAACATATAGTAGATTAGGGTGAGTGATGGTTGAGTATTGTAGCGATCCCACTAGCTGTCGATAAAAATCTGGACGAGTATATGGGTTGTTTTGTGGGCTGCAACTGAAAAATTGGTGGGTAAGGGAGTGAGGATAGGTTTGCATTTGGACATTGCTGCTTTGAGCTGGATTTCAGTCGCATATTTGGCCTAATTGAGGTGAAGACCATTTGGTGTTATAAGTGACTTGCAGGCCTAGAAAGTAGCTGAGTTTGCCAAGATGCATGCAGAAATTGGACTGAAGAGCAGCTAGAAACTTGCCTATTTCCGATTGAGAGTTTCCAGTGATAACAATTCCCTTAGATTGAGATACTCTTCTAAATACATCTATCATTGGGAAATATACTTGAAGTATGAAAGATTTTGTGTTTCAAGAGTTTGTGAGGATATTAGTGAACTCCTGTTATGATATAAGATTACTATATCCATCTTAGTAGTGTGAATGATTTTAAATATCATGTAAGCCGTATTAGAAACCTCATTGGACAAGATATTATGATAACCTCACTATCATGTTCTTTGAAGACTTTAAGTAACTAGTTGTCATTAAGCTTTATTTAATTTATATTTCACTTATAAATTCCTATTTTAAATGTCAATAACATTAGCGCTTATTGGTGCTTTTATGTCAATAGTTAGAGACTTATAAGTTATATTATACATGTACTATGATTTTCATGGTCATGAGAATATTATTGTGTGCATAACATTTGACATGAGAAGTGTATGCATGATTTACATATCTCATATGAATTATATATTATCTCATAAGAATCATATATTTTTATGTTCATTTGATTTATGTCACTAAACTAAATGATACATTTTTCAAGAATGTTACTACTGCATGCTCATTTGGGCCTGTTATGATAATTATTACATTATGTATTGTTATTGCTATTACATCATGCTATGAAAAAGCTTGAATTCATAAGAGAGTTAAATGAGAATAAACTGTACTTTGGGATAACTTATGAGGAGATTAAATGATAACATAACATAGAATAGTACACAAAGAGCATAGAGATTTAGGTGGCTTAGTTTTATACACATGCATCCACTATAGATTGGATGAGAGGATTTTAAAAATAATGTGAAAAAAGGAGTATAATGTTCTAATGGTGTTGTTTATATGATTGAGATAAAGAAGAATACTTAAGAATAATCATATACTAAAAAAAGTCTCTACCGGCCTCTCCCAATCCAAATAGTCTATGTGTACTCGGCCATAAAAAAATGGAATATCGAGTTTCACTCGAAATTCTCCCCGTGGATAACCATAATAATAACTAGGGGTGTCAATTCCGGTCGACGGGTCAGGTTCGGGTCGAATGATGCCAATAATTAGACCATATAGAGCAATACCTTTATTATAAAAAAAATAAGTATTATTCTCACAAATAGCTTTGGTTGAGCATTGGCCCTATCAATGAACAATAATCATAATAAAATAAAAAGATTAATATAATTGCAGCATGCACAAGTTTGACAAAGAGGGAAAGAGCACAAAGATCAAAATATTCAATAAATAAATAATGGAATTTATGTAGATACCTATGCATGCACAAAGATTATGCATTCAAGTTATAGAAAAATATTGTTACCTTCGAGCTTCCATCGTGACTTCTAATTCAACCCGAACAAAGTGTAGAATAAGACGAAGAAGCTTCCTTGGTGACTCTTTCAAAACTCTTCCTCAAGCGAAGCATGAGAAGCCAATCCGAAAACAAGAACATGGTAGAAGAAAGTGAAGAAGCTTCTTTATTTACTCTTTCAAAACTCTTATTAATGATAAGAGCAAAGCTAATCCTTATATGATAGAAAAAAATATGATAGAAGAAGGATAAAAAGTTTCTTTAACAAATCTTTCAAAACTCTTCTACTCTATTAAACTATGCAAATACAAATACCATATTACTCGCATAAAATTGAAAAAGAATAAAAAAATTTTAACAGATTTCGGGATAAGCATCCGACTTTTTTGTTTGTGCATTTTTTTACATTTTCTGTTGCAAAAAAATTTCTTATTTTACTGAAGCAGCTACACAAACAAATATAGGATAATTATAATTTTTTAATCTCATATTCAATAGACACAAATCTTATAGTCTACCTTTATAATTATTTTTCTAGGGTGTCATTATTTGACAAGACCTAAAAATTCGACCCAAAACTTTCGTGTTAAACGAGTCGAGTCTAGGCTCTAGGGTTCGACCTGTTAGGAAAAATGGCTCGGGTCCGGGTTAATCCTCTAACCCAAAATTGATCTGGACTAACTCGGAACCCGCTTCGTCAGACTCGTCGCGTCATCTCATCTCACCGCTAATCTATATCAAGTCTCGTCGCCGTCTCGTGACACTGCATAATTTATTTATATTAAAAATAAAGAAAAAGCTTTCACATGGTTGATCTGGACTTCTCCTCCTCAGTCGTTCAGGACCGAGAAAGCGAAAAAGAGTCATCCCTTATCACAATCAATCAACGCCGCAACAACCGACCGGCTCCGGATCTACCAGAGGCTGAAATCGATGTCGCAACTACGACAGACAACGCGGAAGAGGACGAACGAGATCTCGACGGTAGTTTCACTTGACGATGATGCGACAGACGACGCGGAAGCGGTCTGACGAGATCTCAACGGAATTTACGCTTGACGGCGCTACGACGAACAACATGGAAGAGGAAGCAGACGGACGATGACGTCTGCGATGGATGACTCGATCTCCCGCTTGATGAGCAGTTCTACGAGCTGGCTTTCTCTCTGTCGAGTCGAGCTCGAGCTCAATTTTTGAGCTCGACTCGAGTTCGAGCTCAAGCTCGGCTTGATTTTCGACAGCTGAGCTCGACTCAAAACTCCCCGACTCGAGCTCGACTCAACTCGTTTGCACCCCTAACTAGTTGTGAATTTTCTTGCCTTTCTTCATGCAGCTGTATAATTTTATTAAGGATAAATTTTAACACAAAACATGAGACAATATAATTCAAAATTGGTGGGCTAGAAAATTCCTGGATGTGTAATTGGCGGTCGGAGGGTTTAAAGCTGGTGGAAATCTCTTCAAAAAAATTTTGTCATCTAGGTTTTGGTGGTACGTGCTACCAAAAATTCTAAAAGGGCTATATTTTTATTTGATTGATTTTGTGCTAATACAAATATGACTATATAAAGGCAAAAAAATAAAACAATAATGGAAATACAATATAATAAAAAATCCTCAATAATAAGGATATATTACATGAATAAATATGATAGATTTTTTGCTAGACAATGAATAATTCTATATATTAATTACCCTCTATTTGGTTAGATGAATTTAAAATTTATGAGTGTTTTAAAAAGTATAATGTATTTGGTAGATTTTATAGCAATTTGTTTGATTTTGTGCTATAAAGTATTTTACAATCAATCAAATTGCTATAATGATAAACTTGGTATGTTGCCACCCATTTTCAACAAAGAGAAGCTGCACATACATCTCAGTAATTTATCTTTAGGAAATACATAAACTTGTGATTTATTGTTGCCTTTTACACCTCCGATTAGGAGGCAACTACAATTCTTCGCTTTTTTGGAATATCATTACGTCAAACGACAAATATTCATCTAATTGGATAATGAGATTGCGAATGCTGCGACTAGGGGTATGAACGAGTCGAATCGAGCTCGGAATAATCGTGTTTGAGCTCAAGCTCGAACTTTATTCTATGAGTTTTCAAGCCGACTCGTTTATTATGAAAGAAAAAAAAAGATTATGATTTAAACAACTTTATAATAAAATGATAAAAAAAAAAAGAGAAATTATAAGAAAAATATTTAATAATTACATAATTTAATAACTTGTGATATAATTTTTAAATATTTTTAACAATTTTGTATTTAAAATTTTGAAGTTTAATATATTTTAAGTATATTTTATATTAATATTTTTAAATGAGTCGTCTGAAGAATTTATGAGTGGAACAAACAGACATGCATAAAATATATGTTACAAAAATTTTATAATATAAAAGAATAATAATTTAAGAGTTAAATGCCTTAGAAAATTTTTAAATCAAAATAATTTAGGTTTTATATAAGTCAAAATCAGCTTATAATCATTAATGTTAAATAGTATTTTAAAAATTAATAAGATATATTTGTTACATGTTACAATAAGTGTTTAATCTACTGTAATAAATTACAAAATTATAAATATAATTTTATTTTATATGAACCTAATTGTTTTAGTATGATACAATTGTGCTTGGTTTTCTTTATTTTATTAATCAGACTATCATTCAAAAAAATATAGATTATAATTGCAAGAAAATGACACAAATACTAGAATTATGATATTATAATTATATTTTTTTAATGCATAAAAGTATATTTGTATTTATGTTACTAATAAGAAATATAGCACTAATAGAATTTTTTTTTTTGGAAATTCAAACTTTGATATTTGTTAATATAAACTATAGGAATGGATGATTCAAATAATCCACTTATAATCATAAATGATGATGATCTGAATGATGAGAAAAGGATTGGATATCATAATAATTATCTTGGAAACCTGTCTACTGCTATTAGGTCTTGCATTTCTCGTTTTGCAACATTTGTGTTTTAAATTGAGCCTTATTAATCAAAGATATACTTGTATAATTTAAGCATGTACCATATAAAATACAAAATATATGCAATAATAAAACATGCAGATTGAATAAGCTCAAAGAACTTCAATAAAATTGAATTTACATCTCTAATACTCAACAAGATCCACATTATTTTTCTAAAAGTTGTTGAATTTTATACTCGTGTGATGCACAAAAAATGATTGAAATGTTCAAGGATATTTTGTGTGGTCCTTTTTGAATAATTGGGAATGGGCATTAGGTTACACTTCATGATTTGGCCTGTATTTTGTAGATTACAAAGATAGCCTTAAGAGGTACCCAAAGGATTTTGTACAATGGTTCAAAAATCTTCTAAGCTCGTCTTGACTTTGGATGATTGAAAATTGAATGCATATTTTTCCTTTTATTTTGGTTTATGTAACTTATATATTTAAAATGCCAAATGAAACTTGTAAACTCTGTAGAAAGCATATAACCTGCTAAGTATGTAAGTAAACCCAAATATCATTTTAAGATGATTTGAATTTTGAACTTTGAAATTTGGTATTTGAACACAATCCTTTCAAGCCAAGTGAACCACCAAATGTACAATTATATGCAAATCCAAATCTAAACACCAAATGTACAATGATATGCCACTAAGTAACAGTTTGAATTCTAAGCATTTTTTGTTCTATGGAATGAAGAAAATCATGCCAAAGATCAATAATCTAAAAATGAAGAATTGTGGGCTTCAACAGTCTTGTATTGAATTGAAACTCATAATAGTTGCCACCTATTTCCAGTTGCTTGCATTTCTAAAAACACCAAAAAAATGAAAAGAAAAATTGCAAAGAGAAATTTAGTCGATATTGCACGATGAAAAGCTGAAAATGGTCATCCTCCAAAAAATATTATGATAAATGATAACAAAAGGAACTTGATTCATCTCATCCCCTGATGATCAAACATTTTCATAATTTTTGTACTATCTTATTCGAGTTTTTCTATGATTTTGTCAAGTTACATGCAATTTCTCCCATGGGACACCTTGGATATCCTTCCCTGTTCTTGCTTGTGACGAGGATGTATCTGTCAACCTAGTGAGCTGATTAAAGCAATGAGAGTTGCATAAGTAAATCATAAACCTTATTTGGCTTATTCTGGTTTCTAAATTTGTCGAAATTCTACTTTGAATGATCCTAAATTTAATTAGAAAATTTCAATTAAAATTTTTTAATTAATTCAAAGATAAGATCGCACTAAGACTATATAATAAACATATTAAAATGATTGTTTTATAAACTAACAAATTAATAATGGAACGGAGGATAGGTGGTAAGGTGCCCTAGCCGCCTCTTCTCTCTCGCGCTTGCTTTTTGCCTTCTTGCATGGCCGCCACCGGCCCTCTGCCGGTGGCCTCCATGGATCTGCTGGACTCTTCCTTGTTCCCAGCTTTGGCCTCTGTTCCAGCATCGGCTTCGGCGTCTCCTGCGAAACCTAGAGAGTTAGATCGATTATGGTCTAATATTATCGCCAAGCCTGCTCCGACTGCACCGCAAATCCCTGTGTCTCTCATGGAAACCCCGGAGGAGATCATCCCGTTCAACGCAGATTTCACGGAATCTGCCGCTGTTGAATGGAATCTCTGCTTGGTAGGCTACTCGATCAGTAAGCGTCCGTATTATGAAGCTCTTAATGAGACCGCAAAACGTATATGGAAACTCAAAGGTACTTTCAAACTCATTGCTCTTTCGGATGGGTTTTTCTTGTTCAAGTTTTCTCTGTTGGAAGATTATGAAATGGTATGGTCGAAAGGGGCATGATTTTTTCACGGCAAACCATTCATTTTTAAAAAATGGACAAAAAATTTCCACCCAACTAGAGAAAATTTCACTTCTGTTCCAATCTGGGTTAGGATTCACAATCTTCCTCTTGTCTGTTGGAACTCTGAATGAATCTCCAAAATAGCTTCTAAAATTGGCATTCCTATTGCAGTTGATGCTCTAACTGCTGCCAAAACAAGGCTAACATACGCTAGAATATGTATTCAGGTTTCAACCACTTCCTCCTTCCCGGATACTGTTTCTGTTGCTATAGAAGGGGATGTGATTAAACTCCAAATTCAGTATGAATGGAAGCCTATTCCGTGCTCTCTCTGTGGATCCTTAGCTCATTCTTTCAATTTATGCCCTTCGAATCCGCAAGCTCCTCAGAAAACTATTATTCCACCCAGGGGGCGTAGTACCTCTAGGATCCCTCGCAAGAACTCAAAAGTTAGACCCCATGCTTCACAACATGCTGATAAGAATCTAGATGTTAGCAAACCCGACATTCAAGAAAAAATCAACAACAACAAAACTGTTTCCACTTCAAAACTTGATTTGGTTCCTTCCCAGGTAATATGGAAACCTAAAGAGCCAGAAGTAGCAAAAAATAACGGGGAATCTGATTTGGGAGGTAAAATCATTGAAGAAATTATTTCTAACACATCCTGTAATAGTCCTGCAAAAACCGTCCAAAATCACAGGATTCTCACTGCTCCTGAACAGATTATCATCCCCAACCTTAATTCTCCCACCGGAATATTAGTTAGTTACATGAGAACAAAATGTATTGGCAAGCTGCAGAAATGATTCTACATATAGTGGCTTCTGCTCCGCTTCTTCTGCTTAGGAACGAAAACATCAGTTAAAACAGTATTCGATGTCAGCATCACACCCAGCAAAGACAAAACCTACGTTCCGGATAAGAAGAAAGCAGCTGATCAAAATTGCAAACATTAAATGATATTATTAGAACACAAGTAATTGGTAAAACAGTGAAATAACAATTATATTTACCTTAGCCTTATCAACGATTATTTCCTTCTCAATAAAATCGGAAATGAGAAAGTCTATTCCTTCAGTTATTATGAGGGAAATTGATGATATGGGAGATATGTGAAGGTTATCAGCAATCATAAACCTTTTTGAGTCTTCCACAAAACTTCCACCATAATCACTCCCTCCGTTTTGCAACTTGGGATTTTGTTCTATGAGTTCTGCCTTCCTTAATCCATGCTTGCACGGAGTAGGTTTAAAACAATACCACCCATCCGCATAGCACTTTATGCAGCTCGCCGAACAGGTCCACTTAGCTGATGGCATTTCAACCAATTTTAGCATTTGCTTTTCGCATCCATAGTAGGAGGCAAGTTGTGGAAACACCAACATGTTTTTACATTCTTTTGACTTGAACCATTCTAAGCCCAAGCTCTCTGCCGAGGAATACAAATTGCTGATGCACCAATCTGATGATATGTGATCCCGGAGTAGTTCGATCACAGAGCCTAAAGGAAATGCGAGAAAACTCAACAACTGATTGAGGAAGTCTCCCCCAACTTCGGCAGATAAAACACTGTTGTTTTTCTTGTTTAATATCATCTTCACATTAAATTTATGTTCTGCTTCGTTGCCGTCAATATCTTCTTTAATCACTGGGAAGCACTTCACACTTTGTTCAACGCATGCATCGGGGAAGAAAAACTCCGTCAATGCACGTTTGGATTCTAATGACCTCCTCAGTAAGTTTAAAGCCTAGACAAAAAAAAATAATACAATCTATAAAATTTCAACAATTGTAAATTAAACTAAATTTAAGTTATTTTTCTAGCATTCATAAATACGTTAATTACCTCTTCATTGCCAACATTTATAACCCTTTCCTCTAACATGCTTGCATCATTAATTTGCAACTTCTCAAGCACGGAGAAACCAGTCATCACAGAAATTGGCATCACCCATAAATTATCAGTAATAATAAAACCAGCTCTGTCATTAACAAAGACCCCACTCTTTTCTACTGTATCTTTTGGCCATCTCAAAGCCTTATCCATCAGTTTGCCACAACGGCTGCATTGAGCTTTAGTTACATAGGTACAATAACATGTTGATTGAGTTGAGCAATCACCTTCATTGCAAATGTATGAAGTTCTTGGGTTGGCCTCATGAATATTTATAATTTTCAAATCCTCGCATATTTTTGCAGCAGCACTTCGAGGTTTGAGAAGCATTTCCTTGCATGCCTTGGTTTGCATGTGCTTGACGTCAAGCACATGCAAACCAAGGCATGCAAGGAAATGCTTCTCAAACCTCGAAGTGCTGCTGCAAAAATATGCGAGGATTTGAAAATTAAAAATATTCATGAGGCCAACCCAAGAACTTCATACATTTGCAATGAAGGTGATTGCTCAACTCAATCAACATGTTATTGTACCTATGTAACTAAAGCTCAATGCAGCCGTTGTGGCAAACTGATGGATAAGGCTTTGAGATGGCCAAAAGATACAGTAGAAAAGAGTGGGGTCTTTGTTAATGACAGAGCTGGTTTTATTATTACTGATAATTTATGGGTGATGCCAATTTCTGTGATGACTGGTTTCTCCGTGCTTGAGAAGTTGCAAATTAATGATGCAAGCATGTTAGAGGAAAGGGTTATAAATGTTGGCAATGAAGAGGTAATTAACGTATTTATGAATGCTAGAAAAATAACTTAAATTTAGTTTAATTTACAATTGTTGAAATTTTATAGATTGTATTATTTTTTTTTTGTCTAGGCTTTAAACTTACTGAGGAGGTCATTAGAATCCAAACGTGCATTGACGGAGTTTTTCTTCCCCGATGCATGCGTTGAACAAAGTGTGAAGTGCTTCCCAGTGATTAAAGAAGATATTGACGGCAACGAAGCAGAACATAAATTTAATGTGAAGATGATATTAAACAAGAAAAACAACAGTGTTTTATCTGCCGAAGTTGGGGGAGACTTCCTCAATCAGTTGTTGAGTTTTCTCGCATTTCCTTTAGGCTCTGTGATCGAACTACTCCGGGATCACATATCATCAGATTGGTGCATCAGCAATTTGTATTCCTCGGCAGAGAGCTTGGGCTTAGAATGGTTCAAGTCAAAAGAATGTAAAAACATGTTGGTGTTTCCACAACTTGCCTCCTACTATGGATGCGAAAAGCAAATGATAAAATTGGTTGAAATGCCATCAGCTAAGTGGACCTGTTCGGCGAGCTGCATAAAGTGCTATGCGGATGGGTGGTATTGTTTTAAACCTACTCCGTGCAAGCATGGATTAAGGAAGGCAGAACTCATAGAACAAAATCCCAAGTTGCAAAACGGAGGGAGTGATTCTGGTGGAAGTTTTGTGGAAGACTCAAAAAGGTTTATGATTGCTGATAACCTTCACATATCTCCCATATCATCCATTTCCCTCATAATAACTAAAGGAATAGACTTTCTCATTTCCGATTTTATTGAGAAGGAAATAATCGTTGATAAGGCTAAGGTAAATATAATTGTTATTTCACTGTTTTACCAATTACTTGTGTTCTAATAATATCATTTAATGTTTGCAATTTTGATCAGCTGCTTTCTTCTTATTCGGAACGTAGGTTTTGTCTTTGCTGGGTGTGATGCTGATATCGAATACTGTTTTAACTGATGTTTTCGTTCCTAAGCAGAAGAAGCGGAGCAGAAGCCACTATATGTAGAATCATTTTTGCAGCTTGCCACACTCCAGAATAGACTATCTAGCCAACACATTTTATTCTCATGTAACGAACTAATATTCCGTAGTGCTTTATGTAAACGTTTCACTGAAACAGCTATTGCTGAGGAAATTTCATTTTGCCTGCACTGTATCTTCCTTCTTCTATTTGTTTTCCTCTGCTTACAGATTACTTCAGTTGCCACCCTTTTTTGTAATAAAGAAAAGCACATACATCTCAGTAATTTATCGTTAGGAAATACATAAACTTGTGATTTATTGTTGACTTTTACACCTATTAGGAGGCAATTACAATTCTTAGTTTTTCCGGAATATCATTACCTTAATGAGATTGCGAATGGGGCGTAAATGAGTTGAGTTGAGCTTGATTAAATAATCGAGTTTGAGCTTCAACTGAGCTTATTCTAAGAGATTTCAAGCCGGATCGTTTAGTATTAATGAGAGAAAGTAATTATGACTTAAGCAACTGTTATAATAAAATAATAAAAATGAGAAATGATAAATAAAAAATAACAAACAAATACATAATATAATAACTTGTGATATAATTTTTAATTATTTTGACCAAAAATAATAAGCCAAAAATATATATTTTTTAATAAATTAATATTATAAAAATTATGAATGAGTAACAACATAGAATAGCAATTTTAAGTTAACAAAATCAATTTTATTAATTTTAGTTACCTAAATAAATAGATAAAGGTGTCATGGAGAACCATAGACGTATAACTTCCGCCATAAATCAATTAAATTGATAATTAATTAATTTTTTTAATAATCAAACGAATTTCTTAATTCAAAAGCCAACCCACGAAAAATTTAGAATTGCGCTTTTGAAATTATAGATATAATTATTTTCTTTATTTTATTAAAAGGAGTATCATTCAAAAAGAGTATAGGTTATAATCTCAAAAAAATTACACAAGCACGAGAATAATGATATTATAATTCTATAGCTTATTTGATTTTAGATGATTGAAAATTGAATGCATGTTTTCCCTTTTATTTTGGTTTAAGTATTTTATATATTTAAAATGCCAAATGAAACTTGTAAACTCTGTACAAAACATATAACGTGTTTAAGTATGTAAGTAAACACAAATATCGTTTTAAACTGATTTGGTTTTGAACTTTTAAATATTCAAGCCAGGTGAGCCACCAAATGTACAATGATATTCAAATCCAAATCTAACCATCTCTATAATGGGAATTGGAAAATTTTTCCCATGCTTTTCAAATTAAAAAATAATCAAGTAAAATAAAAAAATTACCACTAAATCATTTCCCACTCTTAGCAAATAAAAATTACCTGATTTGGCCATCCAAATATTTGAATTTTAGGAATTAGAAACTAAAAATATAGCAACAGATAAATTTATAGTCTATGCCACTAAGTAAAAGTTTGAATTATAAGCATTTTATGTTCTATGGAATGAAGAAAATCAGGTCAAAGATCAATAACCTGGAAATGAAGAATTGTGGGCTTCAACAGTCATGTATTGTATTGAAACTAATAATAGTTACCACCTATTTCCAGTTGCTTGCATTTCTAAAAAAAACCAAAAAATGAAAAGAAAAATTGCAAAGAGAAATTTCGTCGATATTGCACAATGAAAAGTTAAAAATGGCCATCCTCCAAATAATATTATGATAAATGATAACAAAAGGAACCTTATTCATCTCATCCCCTGATGATGAAACATTTTCATAATTTTTGTACTATCTTATTCGGGTTTTTCTATGATTTTGTCGAGTTATATGCAATTTCTCCCATGGGATACCTTGGATATCCTTCCATATCCTTGCTTGTGCTGAGGATGTATCTGTCACCTAGTGAGCTGATTAAAGCAATGAGAGTTGCATCAGTAAATGCAAAAGGAAATGAGAAAACCCAGCAACAGTGCATGAAGCAGCAATGCTGAAAGCAATCTGAACAGTTCATTATCATCCTGAAATTCAACAATCTCTCTCTCAAAAGGAATCCCCAAACATTTCATCATCCATCACATTGGTCATATCACCCTCGTTGGTCATGTAATCAAAATCCTCACCTCTATTAAAAACAAAATAAACTTCATAAATTTTCATTACAACTCATCTAAGACCATCTCAAACCGAACTGCAACAGACCTTTGCAGTTTCCATGACCCTCCAACTTGACCCAAAACACAAACGCATTATCGCGTTTTGTATCCGCTGTGAACAGTGCGAAGCCAATATTGATTATAATTGATGTTGCACTGTTCACAGAAACGCATATTTGAGAAGTTCAAAAAATGCATTTTTTAGAATTAAAATAGAGATGAGAAAAAAAAATATGGACTATTCTTATTTGGTGTTAGAAATGGAGTTCGGTTGGAAGATGAGTCATTGAATTTCTAAGTGTTACTATATTTTGAAGTGAAAAATAAGTTTTTTTTTTTTTTCTTTTTTTTGAAGATGGTCTAAAAACAAACTTTGCAAACCTCAATGCACCAATATTCATCCACCATCACCAAAAAAAAAAACTAACAAAATAGCAGCAAAGCTTCTCCCAAGAAATTTCAAGAAGAAAAAGAAATTGAATGTAAAATACCCCATTAAAAATTTTTAAAAAGAAGAAGCTACTTAAGATTTTTTTTAACCTAAAAAACATTCTGCATATGCTATAAACTATAAAAATAATAATCATCAAGTTTAAAAAATCAATATGATTTATTCAACAGAAAAAGGGGAAGCAATTTCCAAGTGGTAAATAAGAACCAATAACAGATGTCGATATACAGATGAACCATAGTTTGAAAGGAGTAGCTCTCAGACGAAATCTAATTGCTACTCGATTACAAATGAGGAAGTAAAGAGGTACAACTACAGACCTTTCCTGAGATCGGCTGCGAGTTCACGCGAGAGGGAGCAATGACAGAACATGGCTGCTATATGCGCAAGAAGTGGCATCGCTGTTGGGTTCGCACGAAGGCGAGCCTCTTATGAAGTTTATATCTTCTGTGTAAATCAACCCAGACTACATAATGAACATAGAATTAGAGCCTATGATGCACCAACACAGACACGGCGACACGAACATGACACGACAAGGGATACGATATTTTTTAAAAATATAGGACACAGGTGCGGCGTGGACACGGCATAATAATTTTTTAATATAATATAAAGAAATTAAGGTAACATTATATTAAAAATGGCAAGAAATAATAAATCAAAGTCATAATAACTTATTTAGCTTATAGCATAAAGATGTTTAATACAAAATATTTAATACAACCACAAAAATGTAAGCAAAAACTATTTAGTAAAACATGAAGGTTAAACTACTCAATTGAGGGAATAATAGAATTAGATTCAGAGGTTAGTCTTTGACCTTCAATATCATCATCATTGAATATCATTGCTTCCAACTCTGGTTCATCTAAAGAAAGATTTGCAACCTCCAATAATCTCATATCATCAAGGCACTCGAACTCATCTCCAGCAACATCCACATCTTGTTATCATCTGTCATATAAAGTGGGGTTTTCCTTAATAGAAGACGAATATTTATATGCACATAAACTACATCTTCAGCCCATTGTGAAATTATTTTATTCCTCTTCATTGATGTAATAAATGAGTATGTGTTCCAATTTCTCTCACAAAGGAAAAAGATGATACTTGACCAAGAAGTTTTATTGCTATGATTTGAAAAAGCGGTGCTGAAGCTCCATGAATCAACCGCCACATTTTTGGATCCATCCTCCATCTATCAACCAAAGATTCTTGATCACCAAAATCCTCTAAATATCCAAAGAACTTTGCAAGTTCTATATTAATTTTTCTTCTCTCCTCATCATTTGGGAAATATCGTTTCAAGCATATATTTCTCATATTTGAAACTTTTAAATCTTTTTGTGGTGAGACACGTTGAGGGTCTTCTTGAAACCATTCTTTACTTGAATACCTTCAAATAATACAAAGCATATAAAATTATGTGTTCATTTATCAAGAAATTTAAATTAATTTAAAAGATTTATACAAATGTACCTTTGATTTAATGAATGAGCCAAACAATACAGAGGTGTGTTGTTTTTGCTCCACCTATCCTCAAGAATGATATAGACAACGCTCCAAAAACTTGAGTCTTCTTCATGTGACTTTCTTTCATGTCTGTATACAATTTCTTTCACTTTGCTAACATAGAGTCCCACATCTAAAATGTAATCTACATTATCCCACCATAAATCTTCTAAGTCATTTTCTTTAACATACATTGTCTTCCCAACATCATCTTCTCGATAGCAAGACCACTTCTCACTAATCATCATAGATTGAAGAGCATTTTTAATTTATTTGAATCTTCTCAACATGATTATTACAGAGGTAAAACGAGTTTCAGCAACAGCTAATATTCTCAAGTGGGAGAAATCATTAAATATTGAAAGTATCATCAAATGATTCATAATAAAATTTCTGATCGTAACAGCATCATCTACGACCACTGTTATCCAATGACATCCAGCATATATGATTTCATTAGCCTTTGTATTTGACTTAGGTTTCACTTATTTTCCCTACACTAGTGGAATTTCATATATGGGTGACAACATAGGCTACTTTTGCTACTTTACAAGAAACCAACCAACATGAAATCAAATACCAAGTTAAACCACCCACCGCCAAGGCAACCTATAGACTTCCAAAATAACCTCTTTAAGTGGCATCACACAACCACTGTAATACATCACACAACCTCAAAAGCAATAAGCATGTATTATTTAGAAGAAACATGAAAACTAAGCCCCTTACAAAATGAAGAATAAAACTACTAATCTACTAAAACTATTGAAATGAAATCTATCTCTCAATTCAGACATCTCAACACAGATTTTATATCTACAGATTTTAGAAATCTCATGATATTTACAGATTTTAAAAATGAAAATTACAACCTAGTGTTTGATTTAGGTAAAAAAAGAACAAATCCATGGAATCATTAATAAATGAAGATAAATAACAAATGGTAGAAAAAATGGTGAAATAAACTTACAGGTTTGCTACTATTACCGCAGTCAATTTGGCGTCAGCTTCGCAGTCGCTGCACGCAAAAACGTAGCACTCGTTGCTTACAGGAGGAAGATCCGTTGCTTACGGCCGGAAGGGAAGACTCCTTGCTCGCGGGAAATCGCTCCATCCATTGCTCGCCTCACTCGCTCCGGAAGACCGCAAATACAGGTTACGAGATTAGGGTAAAGGCCGTCGGTCGAGCATGAAGGGTTATATGAAGCAGTGGTGTTTTTTTTTTTTAATTTAAACAAAAAATAAACCGATCACAATAAACCGATCACATGTGTCCGGTTATTATTTTAAAAAAAATGAATAAACCAATGACGTGTCTGACACGTATCCCCACCTGTCGGACGCGTGTCCATGTCCGACACTGCATACCCCCTTAAAACAGAGTGTCAGTGCATCATAGATTAGAGCTTTATGAGCATAATCAATAGAAACAATGCAACATAACTCACATCATATGTAAACAGAGAACAAGATTGTTTCTCATTTGCTCATCCCTCATCTAAACACAATTTGACTTATTCAAAGACTAAATCCAATTTGATGAAATTATAACTTGAGGCTAATTCAAACAAAAACTACCAAAAGCAAATCACCAATTAACTTATTGAGTTATTTCAAGCTACATTATAAAACAAAAAAAACTTTGGGGAATATCATCGAGCACCAAGAGGATCTCACGAAGAAGCATATTGATAACAAATGATGCAGAGCAAAGATGAGCCCAAGCAATGCCAGAAAGTTAATACCTTTGCAGGAACAAAGCATAAATCGTTAGAAAAGGTATTAAAGATACCAACTTTGATCTTGAAGCCATAAGAAAAAATAAATAAATACCCAAATAAGTGACGGTGTAGAAGAGGCCGAGTTCGTTGGCCACGAGCGAGTGTTGTTTCCATCGTTAGAAAAGGTATGAAAGATACCAACTTTGATCTAGAAGCCAAAAGAAAAAAATAAATATAAATACCCAAATAAGCAACGATGTAGAAGAGGCAGAGCTCATAGACCACAAGCGAGTACTGGATCATGCCGTACAACAACGCCATGAGAACACTGGCATGTATAACTGCTTCACAGTGAAAATGTTTTGGAGAAAAGAAACACTCCGATGAAAGAATGCTGAAGAAACCGTTTGACTGTGAAGAGAAAGAAATGTTCGGATGTGAAGAAGAAGAAACGTTCGACAGTGACATCAACGATGAAGCAACGCCATCAAGTTCGACTGTGAAAAGAAATAAATGATTTGGAGGAAAGAAATCCGAAGAGTCCTGAAATGGACGTTACAGATTTCTTTTAAATGAAATTTGAGGGAGGAAAATTGATGTGGGTATTTGAGAATAAAAAAAAAAATTATTTAGTTGAGGAAAGGAATTTAAGCAGCATTAATTTACGATAATGAGCATTAAATTGTATAATAATTTAATATTTTTAAAATTATTAATTATTTATAATATAATTAAAGGGAAAAATATTTTTAGAAGAAATAAAACGGATGTCAAGACTTACTGTGTAAGAAAATTCAAGCGGCTTTTATTTTAGATATGTATGTAGGAGCTATTACTTGTGTTCAAACACAAGGTGGTTTGACCAAGTATTTCCCTATTTCGGTTGGGTTACATCAAGGATCAGCCTTAAGCCCATATCTTTTTGCTTTAGTCTTGGATGTTCTCACTAGACATTTGCAAGATGATGTACCTTGGTGTATGCTTTTTGCTGATGATATTCTTCTTGTTGATAAGACTAGAGAGGGAGTTGAAGGTAAACTTGAATTATGGAGGTCAACCTTAGAGTCTAAAGGTTTTCGCTTGAGTAGATCTAAAACGGAATATATGGAGTGTAATTTTAGCTGTAATAGTCCTAGTGAGGGGATTGTGACTTTGGGCGATCAAGTCATTAATAAGAGTACACGTTTTAGGTATCTTGGATCTATTGTTCAGAGTGATGGTGAAATAGATGGGGATATTATCAGCAGAATTCAAGTTGGATGGTTGAAGTGGCGGAATGCATCGGGCTTGTTATGTGATAGAAATGTACCCCTCAAACTTAAGGGAAAATTCTATAAGATGGTAGTGAGGCCTGCAATGCTTTATGGTGCCGAATGTTGGCCATTAAAAGAGAAGCATAATACTAAGTTAAGTGTGGCAGAGATGAGGATGCTTAGATGGATGAGTGGCTTTACCCTTAGAGATAGGATACGAAATGAGCATATACGTGAAAAGGTTGGAGTAGCTCCAGTAGAAGATAAGATTAGAGAGAGTCGCCTTAGATGGTTTGGTCACATAAAAAGGCGGCCTTCCGACGACCCAGTTAAGAGAGTAGAGGTATTAGATTTGACTTGTGTTAAGAAAGGTAGGGGTAGACCTAAAAAGACTTGGTTAGAAAATATTAGGAATGACCTTTCTTTATTAGATTTAAACGAGAATTTGGCTTTTAATAGGACACAATGGAGAAAAAGGATTCATGTAGCCGACCCCACGTAGTGGGATAAAGGCTTGATGTTGTTGTTGTTGTTGTTGTTGTAATGGGAGAGTCTTAAATGAATAGTAATATTTAATTTGAGAGAAAGATAATTAAATTATATAAGTGTTTTTTTATTTATTTTAGTTATAATATAATTGATGGCCAAGATAATTTAAGAAGAAGTAAAATGGATGGCTAAGATTTGTCGGGGAAAGAAACTCAAGCCTCTTTTATAGAAGTAGCATAGATATGTTGTTAAAATATAAGGAATAGGATTACTTATTTTAATTTAGCATTAGCACTTTTTTTTCTTTTAAATTTATCCTTTCAAATTATTACTCTGCATCTTTACCGCTTACCAGCAGCTGAATCGGGCACAGTGCGGAAAGAAGGGAAAGAAAAGAAAAACGGTTGCAAGAGGCTCTACAAGAAGAGGAAGATATCGTAAGCTGGGCTGTTTTAGTTTGAGCATTGGAGGCAGACGAGAAGAAACCAGGAGAGGGGGTTTCTTGTTGTGGTTTTCATAGAAGAGCTGCTGTTGTAGAGGATCTTGAAGTCGTAGTTGGAGCTCTTCTTCTTCTTCTTCTCATCACTCGATCAACTACCAGTGGGAAACAGATAAGGGTGCTCGTTGAAGGAGTGTTCTTCCTTTTGCCTATTCTCTCTTTCTAGATTTAGCGTTGGACCAGTAAAAGATTTTGAGGAAATCAGTGATATTAGACTTACAAATAGTGTAAAAGTTTTAACTTACAAATAGCATTTTGAATGGAGGATGCGAGATCCCAAAGGTTAAGGTGACGGTTAAAGTGTCTTTCCATTTATGACCCACCTGTTATAACGATTTCCCGCAAAACCCTAAACTCTTTTGCACGGAAACCCATCAGCCTTAGGCTTCTCTGTTATATGTGTGAGGCAAGAGCAATAAAACTGCAGCACAGAACAGACCTTCCCATTACGCCAAACCTGAGATAAGTATAAAGTTCTAACTGTAAAGAGCAAAAGCGGGTTGTGTTTGTCGAAGCTGGAAGCGATTTCATTGATGTCCTGTTTAGCTTTCTTACTCTTCCACTGGGAAGCATCATCCGGCTTTTAGGGAAGCAGACAGATTTGGGATCTCTTGATAGCCTTTATAAGAAAAACAACAATGTTTTATATTCCGAAGTTGTGGGAGACTTTCTCAATTAGTTATGGAGTTTTCTCACATTTCCTTTAGAGTCTGTATTCAAGCTACTCGGGGATCATATGTCATAAGACGGTTGCATCTACAATTTGTATTCCTCGTCATCTAAAAACAAGACATTCACTACAAATAGGTGCAATCCTTCGGCATTCCAGACTGTGCAAAAAATCATCATCTAACAAGTTAGGCTGCATATTTTTCAAATTTACAAGTTATTTTGCCTCTTTTTTGTGTTTTTACTGCATAGTCACTGCATTTACTGCACTTCTAGTGAGCGTTTATTGTGCTTCGCTGCGCTATAACAAACGTCAGACATAATTAAAACTTCAACTCACATTCATTTGCAAATTTCTTTCTCAAAATTTGTTTTTGCTCTGCTTCTCTCATGTTTCAATCGATTAGCAATAGTAAACGGAAACTCAACTGCATTAATAATAAATTCTACAGTGAGAAATCAATGACATGCACATTCTTGTGAGCAAGGAAATGTATACTATTATGTGAATTTCTCCTTTATCATTCATCTCCACTATCATAAACCAAATGAATTTGCCATTTTTTATCTTGTTGAGAAAAATGTCTGTATTTATAAAGCCATAATAAACCCCATTTTTTTGTTTCATTAGTTGTTTTTTTTTTTCATATTCATTTTTTTAATTGATACTAATTATGATCAGCTGTCTTTATTTTGGAATGCAGAGTTCAATCATACATACCAAAATGAAATGGTTCGAATTCTAGAAAAAAAATAATTTTTCAATCATCAACCTTAAGACAATCTAATAATAAAAGCATGTGCAATATTTTATATATAGTGGCATCTTCTCCGCTTCTATGACTAGGGAGAGAAAAGAAAGAGTCCTTGCTTGTTATGGCGGAAATGGCTGATATGGGAGATATGTGAAGGTTATCAGCAACCATAAACCTTTTTGAGTCTTCCACAAAACCTTCACCAAAATCACTCTCTCCATCTCGCAATTTGAGGTTTTGTTTTGTTATTTTTGCATGTCTTAATCCATGATTGCACCAAATCGGCAGATAATTTTCATCTCCAATCTCTTTAAAGCACTTTATGCAGCCCGTCAAACTAGTTGATTTCATTTCAACCAATTTCAACATTTGGTTTCACATCCATAGTGGGAAGCAAGTTTTGGAAATACCAACACGATTTTGCATTCTTCTAACTGAAAAGATTCTAGGCCTAAGCTTATAGCCGAGGAATACAAATTGTTAATGCAACCGTTTTGTAACGTATGATTCCCGAGTAGCCTGAATACATACACAAAAGGAAATGCGAGAAAACTCGGCAACTGATTGAGAAAATCTTCCCTAACTTCGGTGTATAAAACATTTTATTTTTCTTAATTAATATGATTTTCACATTAAATTTTTGTTCAGATTCGCTGTCTGGATCTCCTCTTTGATCACTGGAAAACACTTCACGCTTGGTTCTACGCATGCATTGGGGATGAAAACCACTGTAAGTGCACGTTTGGATACTAATGACCTCCTCACTAAGTTCAAAGTCTGCCAAAAAAAAAAAGACAGAATTGAAAGATTGCAACAATTGCATGTTAATTTACTTTTCAATAGTTTTTCTAGCACGTAATAGTAAGTTACCTCTTTAGTGCCAGCTTCTACAATCATTTCCTTTATGGTATAGACATCATTAATTCGCAGTTCCTCAACTACGGAGAAAGCACTCTTCAAAGAAATTCGCATCTCTCGTAATTCGTTAATTATAATAAAATTTGCATCGTCATTACCAAAGATCCTTTTCTTCTGTTGTATCTTTTAACCAAAATCAATTCTTATCTATCAGTCCGCCACAACGACTGCATCTATCCTCTTTTAAATAGCTAAAATAACATTTTGATTGAGTTAAGCAAGCATTTTTATTGCAAATGTACGAAGTTCTTGGATTGACATCATGAATATTTTTAATCTTCACGTTCTCGCATATTTTTGCAACCGCGTTTCGAAGTTTGAGACGCATGTCCTGCAATGCATCGGTATGTAGGTACTTGGCTTCAAGCTGCTAAACAATCTTATAAAGGCTACGAGAGATCTTAAACCTGTCTATTTCCCCTAAAGTCAGACGATGCTTCATAGCGAAAGAGGAAGGAAGCTAAACAAGACATCAATGAAATCGCTTCCAGCTTCCACAAACACAGCCCGCTTTTGTTGATTAAGAGCAAAAGCGAGTTGTGTTTGTCGAAGCATGAAGCGATTTTATTAATGTCATGTTTAGCTTCCTTACTCTACCACTAGGAAGCATTGTCCAAATTTTAGGCAAGTAGATGAGTTTCGGATCTCTTTAAAACCTTTATAAGAGCATTGAGCAGATTGATGTCAAGCACTTACAAACCGAGGCATGCAAAAAAATGCTTCTTAAACCTCAAAGTGCGGCTGTAACAATATGTGAACCTCGAAGTGCGGCTGTAACAATATGTAATGACTTGAAGATTAAAAATAATCATGATGTCAATCCAAGACATTTCTATATTTGCAATGAAAGTGTGTTTAATTCAATCCTCGTGTTACTATACCTATGTAACTAAGGCTCGATACAGTCGTGTGGAAGACTGATGGATAAAAATTGAAGTTGGTCAAAAGGCACAATAGAAAAAGGAGGGGTCTTTGTTAATGATAGAGCTGATTTTATTGTAACTGATAATTTACGGATGATGTCAATTTATTTGATAAGTAGTTTCTCTCTGCTAGAGGAGCTGCGAATTAAAGATGCAGACATTTTAGAGGAAATGGTTATAAATATTAGCAATGATGAGGTAATTTATTGATAAATTCTTGAAAAACAAATGAAATTTAGTTTAACATGCAATTGCTGAAATTATATATATATATATATATATTCAGGATTTGAACTTGCTGACGATATCATTGGTATCCAAGCATGCTTTGATAATATTTTTCTTCCCTGATGAGTGCATAGAATAGTGTGAAGTGCTTTTCAATTATTAAAAAGGATATTGATGATGGTGAAGAAGAACATCGAATGAATGTGAATATTATATTTAACAAAAAAAAACAATAATGTTTTATATGTGAAAGTTGAGGGAGATTTTGTCAATCAGTTGTTGAATTTTCTCACATTTCCTCTAAGTTTCATGTTCATGCTTCTAGGCGATCAAATATCTTTAGAAAGTTGCATTAGCAATTTGTATTCCACAATAAAAAGATTAAACTTAGAATGTTTTGAGTCAGAAAAATGCAAAAATATGTTGGTGCTTTCGGAAATTGTTTCCTACTATGGATGTAGTGACCAAATGCTACAATTGGATGAAATGTCATCAAATGAGGGGGTCATTTCATTTAACTGCGTAAAATGTAATTTTGATAATAAATCAAAATCTCGTATGACTCCACCAAGCAAGCATGGATTAAGAGAGATAGAAATCATAGAACAAAACACCTAAGTTAAAAAATAGAGAGAGTGATTCTGGTAGAGGTTTTGTGGAAGATGAAAGAAGATTTATGGTTTCTGACAACCTTCAAATTTCTCCAATTTCCTCCATTTCTGCCATAACTAAAGGAATAGACTTTCTAATTTATGATCCTGTTAAGAAGGAAGTTAGCATTGATAAAGCCAAGGAAAACTATTTTCTTCTGGGTATTTATGCAATCTTTGCTCTTCTGATCAACTTCCTTTTTTATTCAAAATGCAGATTCTATCATTGTTGGGTGCCACGTTGATCTCCAAGACTGTGTTAACTAATGTTTTCTCTGCTAAACCAATGTATCGAAAAAGTTACTAAATGTCTGTAACATAATGCTTAAGTTGTGCAAATTAGATAGCATTATAACTGATGACTGAACTATCTAAACTTTTTTGTCGGATTCGAACCGTTTCATTTTTTATTTGGCTAGCACTGCTATATATCTAACAAAAAACAAGCTCGTCAGTTTTATCTTAGGAAATCCTTCTATTTCTCATCAAATTATACTCCCCATACTTAGGACGCTACTATGGTTCCTAGTTAATTTTTGTTGCTACCGCCTATATGTTCATGAAAAATGACGCATTCTTCATACATTTTTGTATCACCAGTCATTTGAACCGGTGCAATTCTTCCAAGGATGAAGAATTTCTCAAGTTGCATTTTCTAGATATGTTGCTTGCTAGAAATTTTTTGGCGCCTTAGCTTTTCAACGGGGGTGGCTAGCGATGATTGATGGTGTATAAATTCAAGTAAAATTTTACAAATCTTCAAGTTCTTATTAAATTCAAGTATAGGTCTCTTTCATGTGTAAATGAAGATTTATTAATACTATTTTCAGTGTAATATTTAGATAATTGGCTAAATTTTTTCAATGCTATTGAACGGTTAATGTTACTTTTATTTATCATAAATTATTCATTGACATTATTTAAGTGTCTTAATAACTTTAGAATCTAGTAATCCTAAACTTATTGAATTCATCTCATCGAGCCGGCCGCTCGGTTTGACTATACTTGTGCATAATTTGAAGTTTTTGATCCTCCATCAGTCAATGTTATTTTCATGAAGCTCTTGTGAAGAACGCATCTGCTTCACTCCAGCTCTCCGCTGCCTGCATCAATCAAGTTGTCTTGAAATCTTGTCATAACTATAAATACATACTCTCTATCTAACAACAAGTTTGTGTTTTCTATTTTCTCGACTTGACGTTATTTTGCTTATATCAAGTGCAAGCTTTGTCACTAGTGAGAGCTATGCTGATGTCCAAGGCAGTGTTGACAGACGTTTCTCTCCTAAGGGCAATCATACAACGATCACTGTTTTTTGCTCTTTTAAACCAAAGCGACAGAGATTCAATATATAGTTTATGATACTTCTAGTTTTGTTCAATGGAAGTGTACTGCTATATCTTTATTGAACATTCATCAACATAAATGATTAACCAATCAAAAACCATAACAGAGAGCCTTATTAAGGAAAATATCATGAGGAAAACAAACATGAAGGAAAATTTTGGCCAAGCAACAAAAACATCTGCTATATCATCATTTGATTAGGCAAAGCAATAAAAACATATCTCAATCAAACATATATTTTGATTGGGTCTTCTAGAATAGTGAACCTCATATAATTTTTTGATTAGATTCTTTTTTAGGGAGTATAGTAATATTATTTTGTCAATATCCCAATGTAAAACCAAAGATGCACCAAAGTGTTGAATTCCATTGATGTACATGCAAATCTAACTAAACAAAACAAAATCTATAATTTTTAATAATTTATTTAAGTTTTGTGAAAAGAATAAAAAAAAAAGAGATATATCATATTCAATGCAATAGATCAAAAACAACAACACGCTTTTGTCCCATTACGTGAGATCAGCAATAGATCCGAGATTAAAATTTTAATCAAGCCATATATGGATCAAGAGAACACATGATGAGATATTAACTAAAGATAAATTTATGAAGAAAAGAAGTCGAGTTATGGCTGTTTTATTCTCTCACTACGTGAGGCCAGCAATAGCTTCGAGATTAAATTTTAATCAAGATAACACATGATAAGATTTTAACTAAAGAAAAATTTATGAAAAAAGAGAATTATGCATGTTCTGAGCTGCAAAGATGCAAAAAACAAAACTAACCAACTGATGCATTGTTTGGGAGTTGGGACGACCTTTTTATTGCTTCTTAAAGTTGCTTTTTAGCAAGGTTCAGAAAATCGGACCGGACAATGAACCGGAATCGAACCGGCTGACGTAATAAATAATAAATATTATTGAAATTTAATAAAATTAACATAATAATAATGTTATAATTCAAAGTATGAGACAAAAAATTAAACTAAAAAAAACTATGAAACATAAAACTTATATAATTAAGTAAAATAATTATTTTAAAATCTCACATGCAAAACAAATTTAAATCTCATAATTATAAGAATTTACATTCATAAAAATATGATAATTTTAAATTTAAATGTTTTTCAAATTTTAAATTTGATTTTTAATTTAAATTTAATTTACATATAACCATATAGTTTAATATAAATTATTATTAATTTATGTTACATATTTAATATAAATTTAATTCTAACATAAGTTTATAAA
>NW_021319755.1:286999-296466 GCF_001605985.2 Dendrobium catenatum | reverse complement strand
CATAATCCTGGCAGGATTTGGTTAAAGTGGAACCCTGACTTAATTACCTTCTCCCCCATTTTCTTTTCTTCTCAAATGATCCATGGTTCCCTCTTGGTGGGCTCCCATCCTCCTATTTTATTATCTGTTATTTATGCTGCTAATAATGTGATTGACAGGAAACCTTTATGGGACCAAATGAGGAGCTTAGTTCCGGATCCTTCTCTTCCATGGGTTATCATGGGAGATTTCAACTGTTACAGATATGAGGGAGAGAAAGCTGGCGGGAACTGCGCCTTTCCTAGCTAGCTAGGTGAGCTTAACAATATTATTTTTTATTGTGGCATTCTTGATTTATCTTCTGTTGGCCTTTTTTATACTTGGTACAATCAAAGGCAGGATTCCCCTATTTACATAAAATTAGATAGAATGCTTGCTATTGATGCTTTGTTGAGTTTGTTTCCTTCAGCTTTCTATAAAGTATTACCTGTGAACTGCTCTGATCATTCTCCTTTAATTCTGTTTACCTCTACTAGGGATAAGAGGTCCTCTAGATTCTTGTTTAAAAATTACTGGATTCACATGGATGGGTTTTGGGAGGATGTTATCAAAGCTTTTGATAGACCTATTAATTCTTGTCCCATTGCCGCTTTTTATAATTCTTTACAGTTTTTGAAGAAAACCATAAAGGATAGGAATTGGTCCTCCTTGTGCTATATTTTAAATTCTTTACATGATTTCAATATCAAGCAGAATCATTACTTGGCTGAGCTTCAGTATGATCCGTTAAATAGCAATTTAAACTTTCTCTACAAGCAGGCTAGAGATAATTATAACATTATGAATAAAGCCTGGTCCTCTTGGCTTTTTCAAAGAGCTAAGACCAAATGGCTGAGAAATGGGGAGAATGACTTGGGCTTTTTATATGCTCAAATTAGATCTAGGAATAACATTAATGTTATCAAAAAAATTTCCACTTCAGCTGGTAATTTTGATAATCATTTGGAAATGGCTAAAGAAATTATTAAGCATTTTACTGAGGCTTTTAACTTTCCCAAGCCTATTAATGAGGACAACTTCAATATTCCCATTGGTAACAAAATTCCTTCTCATTTAGTTAGCTCTTTAACTATTCCTTTTACCAAGGCTGAGATTAAAAAAGTGATTTTCGATGGCTCTTCCTCTTCGGCCCCGGGTCCAGATGGGTACACTTTTGACTTCTATAAGAAAACTGGGCATGTCATTGGTTTTTATCTTTGTAAAGCAGTTAAAAGTTTCTTCACTTCTGGCCAACTCCCTAAAGGGGTTAAAGCTACGACCATTACGCTTATTCCCAATAGACCACATGCTACCAATATTAATGACTTTAGGCCTATTTCTTTATGCAATGCTTTTTATAAAATAATAGCCAAGCTTCTTGCTAATAGACTTAATTCTGTTTTACCCTTTATTATTCATGAGAGCCAGGTTGGTTTTATTAAGAACAGAAGCACCACTGACATATTGTCCAGAGCATCTCCCTGAATAGAACCAGGCCTATATCTAATCGTCTAGGAAGAACTAAGGTTTGTGAATTGATCTTTTTGGCCGATCCTATGATCTTCTAGGATGATATGATCAAGCAATCAAACCTCATTTCTTTACTTAATTACCAAATTAATTTAGTTATAATTATACTACATCATCCAGGATGATGTCCTAGATGATGTCCAAAAATAAAAGATATCTAAAAAGATCTGGCACAGATTCTTTCTAATTTGAGCCTATCATCCCGACTTATACAAATATTGTCAAGGATGATGCACTTAATTATGGCTGCCTTCACCAGGATGCCCTACTTAGGGTTTCTTTTTTTAATTGATCGTCCAGGCAGATTTTTGGATAGTTTCGGACTTTGTGATCAAAAACAAAAAAACTCTGTAACAATCAAAAAATTTTGCTCAAGTGTGTGTGTGCAAGTTTATTTAGCATATGGAACCACAATGTTACAAAGGACTCAAGAAAATGAAAAAGTCATATGTCGTACATTACAAACTAACTCAGTCCTAATCTACCCAATCTTGAGCTGATTCAATTTGTAGGTTGATCTTGTGACCCTGAAACATTAATAAGCAAAGAAGCCGTAGAGAAACATAATTGTATACTATCATCAAAATTATATTATCTGAAAATAGATTCACAACATCATTTTGTACCTCTTTTTGAATTTGGCACATTTTGTGCAACTTTTGTCATTTCATTCTTTCCACAACCTAACTCAATAAATCTTAGCTTGTGTGATTATCTTCCAAATAAAAGAAAAACCATTATCATATGAGGAAGATTAATCAATAAAAAAACTCCTATTATTAAAAATAAAATCAATACATTGAATATGAAATAAAAGAAAAAATAAGTCACTAATTTTGCAACAATTATAATTATAAGATATAGATCTATTATAACAATAAGATGGTCTTCTTATCTAAATCCAATTTGTAAATCGATTTAAATTTTGAGAAGAAAAAAATTGCTAGGAAATTAAGTTATAGTGCAAAATATTTTAATATTTTCTCTTAGATCAACATTAGTAATTTGAACAGTAGAAACTTAAAGACAATTTAAGAGGATTAATATCAACATAAGACAAGCATTTCAATAAGCATATAATGCAGACACCATTACTACATAAATACAAACATCTAAATGTCATCACATGAAAACTAAAAAACTAAGCATGCATCAACTACAACAAAAAAATAAAAACTAAAATGCTGGAGGATCTTGATCAGGAGGTAGCTGAGGAGGAGTGAATATGGTATAGTAACTATTGATGGTTGCTACTTTAATGTTGATGGAATCAAACTGTCCCCTAACCCAGCCCATATCTTCATTGTATCTAGCATCTTGCTGGTCTAAGTGAGTCTCAATATAATCAAATTATTAATCAAAATGAGACTTAAGTCGATCAAATTGCTGGACCATTTTTAGATAAAAATGATGCTCAGGCTCAGGAATAAGTTTAAGTATAGGTGCTGCTTCTTCTCCAATTTCATCTCCCTCATCACTTGATTCCTATGAAAAAGAGTGCGAAAAGATGCATCACTGAAATAGATTGGAATATTATTTGGAGGATAACGATGAATTAAATTGTATTTGTTTTCAAGGATATATGTAGTTAAGTGTCCTAAAGCCACATTCATCTTCATTTTTGCTGTAGGAAATCTAATGTCAGTAAGATTATTGATGTAGTCGAGAATTAACTAGGCTTCATCAATTGGAGTGTTTGACATTGTAAGATATGTGACTATAAACAGCAAAGGATGGTGCTTTAGGAATAATGGATGTTCTTAAAATATGCTGGAAGATCCTGTTATTTGATTCAAAGTGTGTACACGAGATAAGTGATAGACTGAAGGTACACCTCTAAGGGTTTGATTTATGGTAGACCAGTCTAAATTAGTTCTTGAAGTCATAGTTTGTGCCCTTATTCCTTCAGTTCTAAGATGTAGAAAAGTACCTAAATCCTCCTTAGTGATTTATATTCTTTTTTTTAGACACGAATAAGGACATTTTGGTATTTTTGTTTCTTATTCTCATATTATCAAGAAAATAGTAAAATGTATGAAGATGAAATGCATAGATTAGAGTGAGAATGAAGGAAATTTTAGTAGAATAAAATAGAGGCATTATAAAAAAAATTAATGTATTATTGAGTAAGAATACGATAAGTAGTGATTTTTACCTCAATGAAATGGTTGATAGCTTATTCATTTTCTTTTGAAAGAAAGTTATCATATACTTGATTGAAACAAGATAATGAGCCTTTGGAGTGTCGAGCATGTTTACCGCTAGTGCTTGCCATGAGGAG
This sequence comes from Dendrobium catenatum, assembly GCF_001605985.2. Taxonomy (NCBI): domain Eukaryota; kingdom Viridiplantae; phylum Streptophyta; class Magnoliopsida; order Asparagales; family Orchidaceae; genus Dendrobium; species Dendrobium catenatum. Next base: position 292,637 of record NW_021319755.1, on the reverse strand, counting down.
AAAATTGAATGCAAGATACTTTAAAAGTGAAAGAGATTGTAAACAAAAGTTAAAGAATAGCTTCCAATTTAAAGAATCGAGCACATTCGTACACTATGAAATAAGGTTCGTACGTATGACTATGATTTCATATGAGATGAATAATTTTTTATACATACAAATGGAAATGGTCAAGAATAGTTATTGTGATGAAATGAATTTTCATAAACTGCAATCCCGAGGAGTCATTTCATACAACTTTTGACCAATCTGATCATACATATGAAAGAGTGTTTATCTGAGACGATCAGGAAATAATGATCATACATGCTTAATGAATTTGTTTGAATACAGATTAACAACATGATCATACAGACGAACAGGTTTTCGTACATATAATCTTTGAAAAAAATAATTGTTCTTGAAAATCTCACCAATTTCATACAGACCAAAAAATTAAAGGTTCATACTGATAATGTCATATTCATACAGTACAATATCTTAACCAACCCAAAAAAAAAAAAGAAAAAAAATTATCATGTAAAATCTAGTGATTTCATACAGTACGAAAGTGATTCATATAGTATAAATAAAAAAGGAATTTTTTAGATTTACACATGATAATCAAGATTCTTTTTCCAAAAATAAATCAACAAGATCCATGAGACATCAAGATGAGAACAAAAATAATTCAAAAGAGAATAAAATAACCACAAACAATCACAAAATCAAACAAAAATCAACAAAAAATTAATCACAAACAAAGAATAAAAACAAAAATACATACATAAAATAAATACACCACAAAAGCAAGTTGCAGAAATACAATTGTCAAGCATGAATATCAATAACAACCAATCTGGTTCTTAAGGTGCTAACCATTTCAAAAGCCAGTGGTTTTATGAAAATATCTCCAAGTTAATTTTCAATAGCTATATGATGTAGCTCAATTAATCTTTTAGTGACATGGTCTCCAATGTAGTGATTTCTTATCTCTATATACTTGATCCTAGAGTATTGGATAGGATTCTTTGAAATGCAAATGGCACTCATAATATAATAAAAGATTGGAATATTACTATTTGAAAACCATAAATTTATAAGTTATTATTTTAACTAAAGAACAAGTGCCACACAACTACCTAAGGCTATATATTATGCTTTAGTAGTAAAAAGGGCTACTAAATTTAATTTTCAGCTAGACTAGGAAACTAAAGAGTTCCCTATAAATTGACAAGTTCTAGAAGTACTCTTTCTATCAATGCTACACCCCACAAAATCTGAGTCAGAATATCCACTAATTTTAAAAGAGGAGATATGTTTATGATACCAAATCCATAAATTTTGAGTTCCTAAAAGATATCTCAAAATTCTTTTAACAACAGTATGGTGAGATTCTTTTAGTTCATATAGAAATCTAGTACACAGATAAACACTGAACATGATATCAAGTCTAATTTCAGTTAAATAAAGTAATGATATAACGATCCCTCTAAATTTCTTTTCATCAATAGATCTGCCTTTAGAATCCTTATCTAACAGACCTGAGGTTTTCATGGGAGTATTTATTGGTTTAGAATTATCTATTTCATATTTCTTAAGGATGTTCTTGACATATTTTGACTAACTAAGAAAAGTTCCATCCTCCATCTTCTTTATGCTAAATCCAAGAAAATAACTCAAGTCTCCCATCAAACTCAATTCAAATTTCTTACTCATTGTTATTGAAAAATCATCACAAAGATTTTTATCAGTGGATCCAAACAAGATATAATCAACCTAAATTTAAATAATAAGAATGTCATCTCCTATCATTTTATAAAGAGAGTGGTGTCCACACTTCCTTTGATAAAAGATTTTTCTAGTAAGAAAATGTTTAATCTTTCAAACCAAGTCCTAGGTGCCTATTTTAGTCCATATAGTGCTTTCTTCAATTTAAATACAATATTAGGAAATTGTGAATTTTTAAAACCTGGAGGTTGCTCAACATAAACATCATCTTTCATCACCTCATTAATAAAAACACTTTCAACATCCATTTGAAATAAATTAAATCTTTTAAAATAGGCAAAAGCTAAAAGTACCCTTATTGCTTCAAGTCTAGCTACACGGGCAAAGTCTCCTCAAAATTAATTCCTTCTATTTGATTGTACCCCTTGGCCACCAATCTTGTCTTGTTTCTAATCACTACACTTGAATCATTCATCTTATTTTTTAAAACCCACTTAGTTGCAATAGTACTTTGACTTTCAAGCCTTTTAATCAACTCCCAAATATCATTTCTAACAAATTGATTTAACTTTCCCTACATGGCTACATCAAAAAGTACTATCTTTACATTAGTGGGTTCAATCATTGAAATAAAAGCTGAGTGATTCACTTCTTTGCTAAGTCCATGCCTATTTCTAACCCCTTCACTTGTGTCTCTTAAAATCAATTCTTTAGGATAACTTTTAGAATACTTTCATTCTCTAGGCAATGCTTTTTTGTTCCAACACTTTCTTCAATATTTGCTTTTTCAGATCTTTGGGAAATCTCTTCAATATGCTCTTCTTCTAATCACGACTCTTTAGAAATATCATATCCATCAAAAACTACATTTGTGGTCTCTTCAACTACTAAAGTCCTTCTATTAAAAACTATATAGGATTTGCCAACACTTGAATATCCTAGAAAAATTCTTTTATGAGATTTAGGATCAAATTTTTTTAAAGGAGTTTTATCATTATTATGAATGAACACCTTACTAAAAGTTCACGAGGGGTAGTAAACCCTAAAGAACTAGGCCAAGGTTAGCCAAGAGGGGGGTGAATTGGTAGTTTTAAAAAATCTTAAACAAAAAAAATCTTTTTGAAAATATTTTAAAACAAAATAATAACTCTTGATGCAAAAGAAAAATAATTTTCATAATATAAATACAATCAAATATTTCATTCACAGAATAAATCAAAGAACTTTGTGAAAATGTGATAAAAGAAATAAGAAAGAACACATGGAATTTTATAGTGGTTTGGTCAAATCTATCCTACGTCTACTCCTTGGAGACTCCCTCTCTAAGTATTGCATTAAATTGAAGTGACTCTCCTTTTGCTCCCAGAGCAAGGAGAATGTGAAGCTCTGTTTCTTCTCCAGGATGGTCTAGGACGATCTGGGATCGTCCTGGGACGATCAGTTGAAGATTTGCTCCAGAATTTGCCCAGATTGCTCCAGGTGATTTTCCTGCCAGGATCAGCCGGGCCGATAGGGGCATCGTCCCAGGCCGATCAGTTCAATGCAAAAGACAGAGAGCAAGATTTTTTCAAAATTAATTATCGTCCCTAGGATCATCCAGGGAATCAGCCGGGATGATGGGTTTTTGGTCTGATCGTCCGGGATGATCGAGGTGATCGGCCGGGCCGATCTGAGCATTACTTAAGGAAATCAGGTCATTTCGAGGAGAGAGAAAAATAAAAATAAAAAATTTGATTTCAGATCCGAGGAAAGAGAAAAAGAAAAGAAAAGGAAAAGTTGATTTTGGGAAGACGCGGGTCCGTTTTCGTTCGACGAGACTGTTGAAGATATTGCTGTACGCAAGGTAAGGCACAATCCGCCTTTCTCAATTTTTAGAACCGTCATGTTTGGCGGTATTATCTGTCCGGAATTGATTTTTGTTAGTGATTTTCGTCCGTATTTCCCATCTGGTTCAGTTTTTACCGCGTAATTTTCCGTATGTTGTTGACGTGCCGAGTGTGCACATTTTGGTTATTTTCTGGAGATTTTTGTCCGGGTATTTTGAATTCGGCGGTGTTTTATTTCGACTGTATTTTTCTACGATGTCTAAAAATATTGTGGCAGTAGAATTAAAGTCTTGCAATGTTGTTATCTATATTATGTGCAAATTTGGTATTTTGTGATTTTTTTCAGGAAAATTGTGTAAATTCCATATACAGGCGTTGTGCTGCCCGATTTTTGTCTGATTTCTGAATTCGTTCGGATTTCTTCTGAATTGATATTCTATCTGTATATGCTATATAAAAGGAGTTATAAGGGGCCTGGATCCTAAGAGATTCAGTTAGTATCTGGAAATCTGAAATGAGCTCAATATGAAATCTGATATCTGTTATGTTCCGGATCTGATGAATTTTGTTATGGTGCTATAAGCACATCTGTTCTGGTGCCGTGAGCACAAAGAGAGGCATAAGGGGTCAGAATCTGTAGAGATTCTGTCAGTGTCAGGGAATTTAGCTATTAATTACAATACTATCTGATATCTGATTTGATATGACTTCTATTTCCGTACAGTTCTGTCTGATCTGTTCCGTTTAGATCTGTTCTGATTTGATATCTGTTCTGATTTGATAGATTTGATATATGTCCGTATCTGTTCTGATTTGATCTGTTTCATTTTGATCTGCACAATTTTGATATCTGTCTGATTCTGTTCTGGTTTCTATACGGATTTGGTTTGAAGTGGTTGGTTTTGGATTCTGGAAGTTTTGATTGGAGGTTTGTCGCTTTGCTGAGCTGTTGAGCTCACCCTTGTTTTCTGCGTGGTTTTCAGGTTCTAGCAAAGGGAAGGAGGTCTTGGATTAGAGTTCTAAGTCTGATCAGTTATAGATATTTTGTACTTTTTGATTTTTGTACAGTCATGGCTTTTCTTCTTTGTTCTTTCTGTCAGCCATGTACTGTATTTGTAGATGATTGTTTTGAGGAAAAGAAAAATATAGATGATTTGTTCCGCTGCATTTGATGTTTCATAGTAGCTCTGTGCGTCTGTTTTGAGTTGAAATATTTGGAAGAATCAGTTCCGAAGCAAATTCCAAAGCCAGATCCTGGTCTGTTTGTTTGGCTGGTCGCGGCCCGGTGCGGGTGGGATCCGTCCCGGTCGGGTCGGGTCGTGACAAGCTTTGGTGGTATTAGAGTAATGGTTTTGGAATTTTGATTGGGTAAGACAGAGCTATAGGAAGTAATCTGTAAGTGAGTCTGTCTGGGGTAGTTTTGGTTTGTCTGGCTTTTTATTGTGTTGTTTTTGTGATAGTTTTCCGGATTTTTTTGGATTTTTTGTATGGATCAACCAGACCCAGACATGACTGATGGGCAGAGCGCCAGTCAGGCAGCTCCAGTGGGGAGTACAGCTCCATATACACTGTCTCAGTTTATTACGCTAGTTGCTTAGATGATGAGTGAGAGTCACAGTAGAGCTTCTACTGTCAGATCTGATGATATTGATAAACATCTGCAGATGTTTTTGAGGTTGAAACCTCCGAGGTTTGAGGGCGCTGTTGAGCCCAGAGCAGCTGAGGAGTGGCTGAGGAGGATAGAGAAGACTTTTGATGGCATGCAGTGTCCGTCAGACAGGAAGGTACCATTGGCTATTTTTCTGTTAGATGGAGAGGCTGAGCACTGGTGGGTAGGACAGCAGGAGGCCAAATTTCAGGGCAGATTGAACTCTTTGATTACTTGAGAAGAGTTCACTGAGGTGTTCCGAGACTGGTTCGTTCCGCCTTCTGCACAACAGGAGATGCAGGAGACCTTTCTGAGGCTTGTTTAGGGGAGCAAGACTGTGATGTAGTACGAGGCTGAGTTGTCTACCTTAGCCAGATATGCTCCACAGCTGGTTCGTACTTCTGCTGAGAGGTGCTACAGATTTCTGAGGGGATTACGAGATAGTCTGAGGTAG
>NW_021319755.1:194579-285054 GCF_001605985.2 Dendrobium catenatum | reverse complement strand
TCTTCCTTCTCTAAGCTCCCTCTTGGATCAACTCCACTGTAAATGATTTACTCAAGGGTTAATACAATTGCTTCCTCTAAAAAGAAGCCCTAATTTTTAATTCTATGCAACTGATCATCTAGGACAATCAATGATCATCTTGTACAATTAGTACAAAATAGCCCTTTTAGCAAATAAGAATGGCATTTGCTCTATGTGATTAGTTCAAGAGAAGTTAGTTGATCATCCTATACTATATAAATATCATCCTAGAAAATTAGTATTAAAGTATTGAACTTCATCTAGTATGATGCATGGCGGTGCCTTATCATCCCATGCACTGCGTTATTGTCCAGTATGATATGGGTACATCATCCACGATGATTAGTAAAAAAATTATGATATTCATCTGATACGATAACTGGTGATCCCTTATCATACCAAAATTGTTCTCTATCATGCCATAAATAATATCTTCCATAATTATTCTCTTAATTACGGGATTAATTTAGGAATGATTGTGCCAAATCATCCAAGACGATCAGCATCATCCTATATGATTAGTATAAAATTAGAAATTTAAAATATTTATTAAATTATGGTTGGCGACTATTTTCATAGTTTGAATTCATCATCCTCGATGATAGGTTTCATCCATTACAATTATTTTAATCACTCTAAAAATTGAGATTTCCTAATAAGAGTTTCTATTTTTAGCTGATCATCCAATACAATTTGAGATAGTCATATATGATTAGGTCAAAAATAGAGAATTCTCTAACTTACCAAATCTATCCCTCTTAGTGTATATGCAAGGTTAGTTAGCTTGGGGTCCACCATATATAGGAATTAACTCAGGAAAGATAAGAGGTATAATGAATTTAAATTTATAGACTAACTTGACCCAAGTCTACTTGATCTTGAGCTTATTTACTTACAAGTGATCTTGTGGACCTAAGAATTTAGTACGAATGATAAGCAAAACGAAATGAAATAAGAGTAATGGTAAAGAAACAAGAATATTTTTATATCATCAAAATCACAATTCTTGGATCTAGATTTGCAACAATCTCCCCCATTATGGTAACAAATATTATTTTTACAAAAATTTCAAATCAAGCAAAATTATGGGACAATAATACACATTCCACTAAACCCAAAATCAAACAACATATTACTCCTATTTTTAACTTTATAAAAAGGAGAAAATAGGAAAAATATTAAACTAAATAAAATATAGAAACAAGCACTAGTATAAACAGAGAGACAAATACTTAAAAACTAGTAGAAAGAGGAACTCTGATCAGGTGGAGGTGGCTGTTGAAAGTGACAGTGAAGGGAGCTAAACTGGTCAGCAAAATAGGCTATATCCTAGTCATGATGCTACTACTACTGGATGATGTAGTTTTCAAAACTAGCAACATCCGCTGCATGTTTCTGCTCCTGTGCAACTATGTAGGAGTCAAACCTAGCCTCCCATTGGTCAAACCTGTCAACTAGCTGATTTAGCTGTGATTGCTGGTGGAGAGGAACATGTGTAGGAGTGGTACTGTTGCGTATCTGATTTTTAGAAATAAAACTTTGATGATAGCAAACACTTTTATTTTACTACAACTACCTTGCCTACTAGCATTTCAGGTCCACAGAATTAAGACTGCAATTTGAACAAGCTCAAAATTGGGTAGACTAGGGTTTAGTCATTTTGTAAACTTGTTTTCTTTCTTGAGTCTATTTGTAATAATTGTGGACCCTGATGCTAATTAACCTTGTACACATACACTTGGGGGAATTTTTCTGTTTATACTTAGAGTTCTCTATTTTGGGAACATCATCCAGGATGATCACCATATCATCTTGGACTATAAGAATAAAAATAGAAACCCTAATTAGGGCATCTTGGTTAAGGAAACCATCATTAAGAACATCATCATAGATGATATTTATATCATCTGAGATGATATGCTCAAAAAAGAAAGAATCAGCCGCCAAATCTAGTTAGTTATTATTTATTTTTGGACATCATCCAGGAGATGATGTAACATAATTATGCCTACATTACTCTAGTAATTAAAGAAAGTAATTAAGGCTTGATTGATACGATCACATTATCCTTGATGATCATAGGATTGACCGGGTCGATTAGTTTAAAAGCCTTATATATTCCTGGACGACCAAAATTATACTACGTTTATTCAAGCGATGGTCTGGATGATTTTCCTGATTTTAAACTAATAATCTAGGATGGTCGTGAGATTGGCTCGGACGATCAAGTCTGTTTTACATCATCCAGAACCCCCAACCAGTGCGATGGTATGGACAAAATTCTGCAATTTGAACTAATCATCTAGGATAATATACCATTATCCTGGACGATATAATTAAATTCCCTCTGATCGCCTTAGATCATCCTGGCTGATTAGGCTTAATTTGCACTGATCGTCTTGGACGATACTAATATCATCCTGGACGATAAAGTAGGCAAGTTGCAATTAATGAGCTATTCCAAAGCTCTTCTATTTAAGGGCTCTTGTTCAACCCTTTAGGAGATTTTTTTACTGCTTTCTTGACCTGAGAGAGCCAAGAGGAGAGGGGGAGAGAGGGAGAGAGAGAGAGGAAAGAACTTGTGAGGGGTAGTTTATTAGAGGGTTTCACAAAGGTTGCTCCAAGCAAGATTCAAATGTGTCTTCTCCGATCGTCATCTTTCATCCTTGGGTGTTCAATGGAGGTCTTCTTCAATAATCTGAGAGAGCCAAGAGGAGAGGGGGAGAGAGGGAGAGAGAGAGAGGAAAGAACTTGTGAGGGGTAGTTTATTAGAGGGTTTCACAAATGTTGCTCCAAGAAAGATTCCAATGTGCTTCTCCGATCGTCATCTTTCATCCTTGGGTGTTCAATGGAGGTCTTCTTCAATAATTGATCAAGGTTCTCTGCCTGCTTCAGGAGGAAGCAAAAGGAGTTAGGTTCTCTTCCTGCTTCTGGAGGAAGCAAAAGGAGTTCTCTTCCTCACCGGGGTCGGTGGAAAGGAGTTTTTGTAAGGGCTTCTCCACCTTGCGGTGGGAGAAAAAGGAGAGTCACTGTGTTTTAGTGCAATACCCGGAGGGCACTTCCGGGGAGTGGACATAGGTCGAGTTGACCGAACCACTATAAATTTCTGTGTTCTTTCTAACTACTTTCCGCATTTATTTTTCTGCACTTTTATTTTTGTTGTGGTGATTTTTTGTTTGTGTTTTTGTGATTATGATTTTAATTTAAAGAATTTTAAAATACCAATTCACCCCCCCTCTTGGTTTGCATCGGGCTAGTTATTAAGGGCGTAACATCCCTAACAAACTTTCAAGTGGTATGAGAACGGGATTCATAAAAACTAAGTTTGAAAATTTTTTGAATTTTGATCCATGGCTAACAACGGTAATTATAATACTGTGGAAGGGTATTCTATTACTCGAACACCTTTGTTTGATAATATCCCTTTTGATTTTTGGAAAACTCGCATGTCTACGTTTTTATAATCGATTGATGATCGTATGTGGATGCTTGTTAAGGATGGTTATACACCTCCAACTATAAACTTAATGGCATTATTGTTCCAGTTCCTTTTACTGAATGGACTCTCGATGATAAGGATTTAGCACAACTCAATGCAAAATGTTTGAATTGTTTTTTCTGTGCTTTAAAATCTAAAGATTACATGTATGTTTCAACTTGCACAACTGCTAACAAAATTTGGGATAAAGTATGTATTACTTATGAAGGAACCAATGAAGTTAAGCAATCTCATTTGAATATTCTTTTGCATGATTACAAAATTTTTTGTATGAAATCTCATGAATCAATTTCTGATATGTACACGAGATTTACTCAAATTGTTACATGATTGCATGCTTTAGGAAGAGAACTCAGAAATTTTGAAAAGGTTAATAAAATTTTGAGATGTTTATCTTCTTCCTTTGATGCTAAGATTACTGTAATTACTGAAACCAAAAATTTGAATACTTATTCGATTAATAACTTACTTGGATCACTCATTGCTTATGAGCAAGGAGTGAATCAAAGAAATCTGGATGCAGGTGAGAAAAAGAAGGAGAAAACTATAGAACTGAAGGCCAATGAAACAAATACAAATTCTTTTGGGTCTGAAAACAATGATGTTTCCTTCATCACTAGGTAGTTCAAAAACTTTCTAAGGAAAAGCCACAAGTATCATCAGAATTGGAAAAGAGGTAAGTATATCAAAAATTTTAAAGATTCTTCTGATGTTATTTTTTTTTTGAATGCAGGAAGCCTAGGCATGTCAAAGTTGATTGTCCTACACTTAAGGATCACTCAGGTAAAGAAACTAGTAAGGAGAAACCTAAGTTCATGAAAGATATGAAGCAAGTCCAAAAGGCATTCTAGGAAGAATCTGCATCTAACTTCTTTGAGACTAAGGAAGAGGAGGAAACCATAATTTTATACTTAATGGCAGATGATCATCTTGAGCAATCCGACCAAGAAGAGGTATGCCAACCAACCTATGACCAATTACTTGAAATATATGAGAAAATTCATGCATCATATAGAAAGCTTAAGAAAACTCACGCTAGTTTGAAATTAGAGTTTTTGAATTTACAAAAAGAGTATGAAATTTTGAGTAAAGATCACCTCCAAATTGATAGCAATCACATGTCTTTGCTTGATGAGTTTGATGAATTAAATAAAAAACACTATGAATTGGTGATTGAACATGATTCATTAAAAGCATCTTACACCTCACTTGAATCTAATTTTAAGACATACATTGATAAATCTAAACAGAGGGAGCATAATTTGAGAGTTGATAATACTGCTTTAGAAAGTGCTAAATGAAGGATTAAAGTTGAATTGAATGCCCTTGAGACAAATTGGACGACACCCATATTTGATATAAAGCCAAAACCTTGGAAGAGGCATTATAACCTGAAATGATTAAGAAATCCTTTTCCTGGTGTTTGATATTTTTCCTGTAGCATGTTAGGACAAAGCATACACTTGCACCCTTAATCGTAGTACACATTGGATGTGGAGACTCAATCTGCATAATTCACAACACAACAATCATGCATTACATTTTTTCTTTTCATTTTTTCTTTTCATAAGAAGGGACCCAAACATGTTTGGGTTCCTAAATTTGACGTTTGATGATTTTACAGGATTGCTCTCAAAAAAGGCCTCGTGAGAGCATATGGTACTTGGACAGTGGAGGCTCACGGCTCTTAATTGCATAAATCTTCTGCTTAATCAATTCTGAGTTACATATTTTTCCTTTTCTTTTTTGATCTTTTTGCTTGTTGTTAGTTTCTTTTTCCTTTTTTTTGTTTATTGTTTTTCTACCTATTTTGGATGGTTCAATTTTCTACTTGCTTATTCATATTTCACTTTTGTCAATTTAGTTTTTTTTTTATTATTTGTGATCACTGGAAAATTAATATCTTGTGCCTTATTTTTTATTATGAAATTTGTAAGACAAAAATTGACATCTCTAAAATCAGTTAAAGGGGGAAACATCGTTGATTGTTTCATTTTCTCTAACTTGTTTTAGTGGAATAACTTTCTTTTTTAAAAACAAATGTCTATCTCAAATAAACAAGTAGACTTTGCAGTTAAGATCTTTTCAATCTTGCTACAGTAATTTATCTTATATAAAATATTCAAAGTCCTTACATTACCTTCAAACTTTTGTAATCTTGTCATTGTATTTATCATATGACTTTGATTCTGTTTTGTGATTCTTTGTTCCTTATATTAGAGAGTGAGTTTTTCTTCTCTAAAATCTAAAAGATATTATCATAACTAAGAGTATTTAAGAATTTTGATAATGGAATCTAGCTTGCAAAATTAAATAAAAAAAGTGGCCAATGATGCCAAAAATAAAATATGAGCAATGACGTCAAATTAAAAAATAATAATAAAAAAATACACAAAGTGTATCAAAAATCAAAAGATGTGCAAAGTGCACCATTCAATGAACAAGAGGAATAAAATGAGCCCAACAAAAGTAAGCTTTATACATTCCAAATTTTTAAAATCTTAGAACATTTCATGTGTCACTTGATATTTTTTCAAAGACTTGATTTTCAAATTCATGATCGTGAATTAATTACTTTGAAATATTATTTCATAAAATATTTTTCTGGAACTAAGAATTAAGAAGAATTTTTTCTTATCCAATTATTTTTTTTATTTAAGATCTTTGTTTTCAAAAGACGGTTTAACCTAGAGAAGTCCGAGGTAGGACTAACAGGATCTAGTTGCTCTACTATTTTTCAGATTTTGATGATGTGAGTTCATTTAATTCTTACAAATTTTTAATTCAATCACATGAAAAATTTATCAAATTCAAGCTTTGATAAAAAAAAACATTTGCTTTTAGTTAGTTTTTAGGTCTTTTTCATATTATATTTTAATCATTTTTAGTTGCTTTTAATATTTTTAGGCCTTCTCTGATCATCTCTATATATCCTCTATTTTTCACTTTTTGTCACATTGTCCAAGACGATATTCATATCGTCCTTGAAGATCGGTTCAATTCTCTTCAAAATGCTCATTTGTTGAATGTTCTGATCCTTCTGCCCCTCATCGTTATGGACGATTTATTATCAACTCGAACAATCTGATCGATATTTGATTCAATCTTCTATTATCCTGGACTACCCTTTTACGTCCTGGATGATGCTTTCTATAATGGTAATCGTTCCATACGATCCACTATTTGTCCTGGATGATACACATGTAGAAATGTTTAAAAGCCTTAAATTCAGCCGGTACGATCCATTATTGGTGATCATCCTGAACGATCCACCTGTTCATCATGGAGGATACACATGGCACACATTTTAAACATTTTAAATTTGGCCAGTATGATCCACTATTGGACATCATTCTGGATGATCCACTTAATCGTCCTGGATGATCTACTTTTTCAACGATCATCTGGATTGTCGCCTCAGAACGATCGCCTGTGTCTAATCATTCAAGACAATATCTGATCGTCTCGAATGATCCCACCACCTTTTTGACCAATCATCCAGCTATAATAATTGCATCAGATTGTCCTGGACAATCTTGTGATCATCCTGGGCGATCCAATCGATTCTTTATAAACCGGCCCTTCTAGCCATTTTCTTCACACCAACTTCTTCTCCTTGCTTCTTGTTTCCTATTTTCTTATTATTTTTTTATAATGGCTAGAGTAAAGTGCTCTCGTCTTTCATCCATAACTTCCTCGAGGGCTACTCTGGACCCTCGTTTCCATGAGGCGGATGTACAAGCCGCCTATCGGCACTATAAGATGGCTGGAATCACAGTTCCCCAGACCGTCAATCCAAATATCCTATCTTATCCGGTACTAGACTTATTTTCCCACACCTCTTTGTGCTTTCTTTTACTCTTGATGTTCCATTCAATTCTGAATTGCTCTTTGAGTTCTTTGCAAGTCTTCGCATGAATACTGTTTTTACTTCATTGGGCTCATATGTGAATCGATGCCCTATCAAGGTCACATGTTAGGATTGTGCGGAGATTTTGTAGCTTTCCACCTTAGGGGATAAACTTCACACCTTGTGTTCTGACCCTGATTTTGACTGGGCCAATGCCAACCATTTTCTTCAAAACTCAAATGCTCACTTTCACATGGCGAGAATAGTACCTTGCTCAAAGATGCTAGGACCGTTCAACATGTTCTTCACACTTCCATAATTCCAAAGGCTGATGATCGTGTCCATATTACTCCCCTTCTTTCAATCACCACTTTTTATATTTTAGCCCATCATGAATTCAATGCTATAGATCTGTTCTTTTGTTATATCGAGCATTTGACCATCATTTGAGACCCAAGACATAAGAGGAAGACAAATCTAGCCATAACACATATCATTTCTTTTGTCTTAGAAACCAAATACAACCTCTAATATCCTGCTCCTCCCAATTTCCAGCTAGCCTTATATTCCAACAATTCATTCCATGTTCTTCATAGTACTCATCTCCATCCGGGGCACTAGGAAGCTGAGGCAGCTGAGGAGGCGGCGGCTCCCCCACCTTTTCCTTCACCTGCTCCGCTTCGCTAGTACTCTCAGCTGGCTGAACTGGTGGAGCGGTTTAACCAGTGGGAAGCCCATTTTGACACCTACGTTGCTGCATAAGAGCAGAAATATGCTGAGGACTTAGCCCACTTCGATGCCTACGTTGCACACCAGTAGCAGCAGCACGACCAGGACAAGGCCTGGTTTGGTGCACAATTTGCTACGTTGTCCAGCTTCTTTCAGCATCCATGACCACCACCACCCCTTCCTTCCGATGATCAAGATCCCTCATTTTTTTTTTGTTTTTGATGTTTTTTTTTTCTCTTTTTAGTGTAGTCTTTTTTATTATTTAGTTTCTGTCTTTTTCTTTTGCTTTCCTCCTCCTTTTTGTGATATCAAAAGGGGAGTAGTCTACTATACTATTTATCTTGTACTTTATTTCTAGTATTTAGTTGATCTATTTTTCTGTTCACTGTTTCCATTAGACTGCCATAAATGCTTGGAATTTTTTTGATGTATTTTCCATCATCAAAAAAGGGGGATTTTTGCGTATCTAATTTTTAGAAATAAAATTTTGATTATAGAAAACACTTCTATTTTACTATGGCTGCCTTGCCTACTAACATTTTAGGGCCACAGGATCAAGACTACAATTTGAATAAGCTCAAGATTGGGTAGACTAGGGTTCATTTTATAAACTTGTTTTCTTTCTTGAGTCTATTTGTAATAAATATGGAACCTGATGCTAAGTAATCATACACACACACACTTGGGGAAATTTTTTGTTTATACTTAGAGTTCTTTATTTGGGAACATCATCCAGGATGATCACCATATCATCCTGGACTATAAGACTAAAAATAGAAATCCTAATTAGGGCATCATAGTTAAGGCAGTCATCATTAAGGACATCATCCTAGATGATATTTATATCGTTTGGGATGATATGATCAAAATAGAAAGAATCAGCCGCTAGATCTATGTAGGTATTATTTATTTTTGGACATCGTCCAGGGGATCATCCTGGATGATGTAACACAATTATGCCTAAATTACTTTGGTAATTAAGTAAAGCAAATAAGGCTTGATTGATACGATCACATCGTCCTAGATGATTGCAGGATCGGCCAAAACAATCATTTCAAAAGCCTTAGTTGTTCCTGGATGACCAAAATCATACTACGTCTATTTAGACCGATGGTCCCGATGATTTTTCCAATTTTGAACTAATTATCCGGGACGATCATGAGATTGGCCTGGACGATCAAGTCAATTTTACATCGTTCAGAACCCCCAACCAGTGTGATGGTATGGACAAAATTCTACAATTTTAACTAATCGTATAGAATAATATACTATCATCCTGGACATTATAAATAAATTCCTTCTGATCGTCGTAGATCGTCCTGGCTTATAAGGCTTAAATTGAACTGATTGTCCTGGATGATATTAATATCGTCCTAGATGATAAAGTAAGCAAGTTGCAATTAATAAGCTATTCCGAAGCTCATCTATTTAAGAGCTCTACTTCAACCCTTTAGGAGATCTTTTACTACTGTCTTCACCTGAGAGAGCCAAGAGGAGAGGGAGAGAGAGGGAGGAACTTATGAGGGGGAGTTTTTGAGAGGGTTTGACAAAGGTTTCTCCAAGCAAGGTTCAAAGGTGTCTTCTCTGATCATCATCCTTCGTCCTTGGGGGTTCAAGGGAGGTCTTTTTCAGCAATCGATCAAGGTTCTCTGCCTGCTTCAGGAGGAAGCAAAATGAGTTAGCTTCTCTGCCTGCTTCAGGAGGAAGCAAAAGGAGTTGGGTTCTCTGCCTCGCCGGGGTCGACGGAAAGGTGTTTTTGTAAGTCTTCTCTGCCTTGTTGTGGGAGAAAAAGCATATTCACTATGTTTTAGTGCAATACCCGGAGGGCGCCTCCAAGGAGTGGACGTAAGTCGAGTTGACCGATCCACAATAAATTTTTATATTCTTTTCTTACTACTTTCCACATTTATTTTTCTGCGCTTTGAATTTTCGTTGTGGTGATTTTTGGTTTGAGTTTTGTGATTGTGATTCTAATTTAAAGAATTTTTAAAATACCAATTCACCCCCACCCCTCTTGATTAGCCTCGAGCTAGTTCATAAGTGCTTAACATCCCTAATAAATTTATAGGTGCTAAAGCTTCATCTTGCTCATCTGCTTCTCGGTAGCGAGCCTGGTGATCAAAAGCACTTTCAATGACATGGAAGGAAGTGTTAGAGTAGAAGAATGAGAACAAATCTGATAGTATAGGTATTAGAATTTGTACTTGGATTCGATAAAAAATTATGTGATTTTTCCTAAGGCCATATTAAGAATTCTTTGGAGAAAAAGCTATTTTCAATTTCAAAATAGAAGCTAGAGAGAGAAGCTATGCGGAAGTTAAGAATTTTCAATTTCAATGTTCTGTTTTCTGCTGGTTTGGCAGAATTTCCGCTATGCCGGAGGAGGCAACGGCGGCTACTGAAGGTCGCCAGAGATCAATCGCCGTTCAAAGTTCAGACGTTTCTGTCATTATGAAATTGAAGATGTTTTGTCCGCTGAAAATTTGTGAACCGTCCACTGCTCCTGTGAAGGTTTTTACTCCTGTAATAGAAAAGGGAAAACAAATACTCGATGAAGATCTCTTTCCTTCCACTCCTAATGAGAAGATTGTTAAATATGACTCTTCTACCTCTGGTTTGAAAATCTATATTAATAGATTTGGGAATAATCTACCAAAAACATCTGCTTTGAATCAGGTTTGTTCTAGTGGGTTCGAAGATAACCTAGAACCTGTTTGTGGATATGTGAAAGAAGATGTCGTTATGAACAACGTTCAAAAAGGCAAAATAGATGATTCTGGAAATCCTATTTTTAATCCTTGGAATAAAAAGCCTAATATTAAGGTCAATCTTTCTAATGTTTAAAACTTCCTATCGGAAAATGGAGTGGCTGATAAATTAATTGATTCTAAAGTCAAGGCTAATGCTGAGGATTTGCAATTCTCTATTGTGGTCAAAGTTTTCAGAAAAGAGGTTCCGTTCTATGTGGTGGCTGCGGAACTTTGTTGGCAGTGACAACAATTTGGAAAGTTTCAAATCACTACTCTCGGTCTTGGTTGGGTGCTTTGCTCCTTCATATCTTTAGAAGCGATAGAAAGAGTACTTGAAAGGAGGACCATGGTTCGTTAATGGTCACATAGTTGGAATTGATAAGTGGAGTTCATCATTTTCCCCCTCTTCGTTGAAAGGTCTAACCTCTCCTATTTGGGTTAGAATACCTTATCTACCTTTGCTTTATTGGGATGAGGATAATGTGGCTAGAATTGCATCTATGATTATCACTCCTTTGTGGATTGATGACAACATGTTTCAATGGAATAATAGAGAATATGCAAGAGTTTGTGTTTGTATTCCACTTGATAAAAAATTTCCTCTAAGAATTTGGGTGGATGGTCTTGACGGCCATTTCTTTCAAAAAGTAGAATATGAAAAATTTTCTACTTTAAGCTTCAAGTGTGGGATAACGAATGTAAGTTGGCTTGTAATGAAATTCCTTCCAAAGATGTTCTACCTCAGGACAATTAGGTCCAACAGAACTTGATATCAGTTGGTAACAAGGAAAGTATAGAAGGTTGTTCATATGGTCCTTGGATTTTAGTGGATAATATGAAAAAGAATAAGTTTTTTAATAACAGGAACAAAGGTTTGCAGTTTGACAAAATACAGAAGCCGGTTTCTAATACTGTCAAAATCTATAAACCGATTATTAAACTTCCTGAAGCTGCTCCAGTTGCTATGGATACTGAACTTGTGAATTGCAGTGAAGATGAAGGAAATTTGATGTCTAAAGATCTTTCTTCTTCTTCCAAAATCCATTTGAATACAAAAAGCTCTGGTCTGGTTATATCAATTCAGGCTGAAACTGAGACAGTGGTTGCTAACAAATTTGGGATTCTGGAGAATATTGAGGATGATATGTTGAAGGAGGCTGCTCCGGTTGTATATGTTAACAATGAGCTAGAGGAGGGAGAATTTATTTATGGTATTCTTGACAAGAATTCAGAAGTTGAAGCTAATAAAAGTGATGGTGAATCATCTAAGTTAAAATTTAAACTCAAAAAAGAGCTTAAATCTCTGGGAAATCATAATTTCTTGATGAAGAACAATAAGGAGGAGACGGGGGAGCAATCCCATTTCTAATACCAAATGTATTCAATAACATTTTGGAACTGTAGGGGGGCCAGGAAGAAAGAAGCCTCCCATTACTTGAAGGAAATTGTTAAAGACTTCGATATTTTTTTGTGGGATTATTGGAAACTAAAATCACTTCTATTTCTAAAATAGAAGTTGGTCATTTGATTGGCAACAATTGGGATATTTTAATAGTTCCCTCAGTTGGTCTTTCAGGAGGTAAGATGATTCTTTAGAATTATTTATTTGCTTCCTTTAATGTATTGAAATCTTCTTCTCAAGCTATTATTGGTGAATTGATTTTGGCTAGTAAGAAGAGGTGATTAGTAGCTTCGGTATATGGTAGCAATGACATGTACAGGAGAAGGCTGTTATGGAAAGAATTGGGATCATTCTATCAAATAGAACTTCCTTTTATCATAGGAGGAGATTTTAATTGTCTATTGTCTCAAAATGATAAAATGGGAGGGAAGAAATTTGTGGTAAGTCAAGGTGCACAAGATAGGTGTGCATTTATGAATCAAGGTGATTTCCATGATATTGGGGTAATAGGTCCAAAATACACTTGTTGTAACAACAAGAAAGGAGGTGATCGTATCCTTAAAAGATTGGACTGTTGCTTGTTAAATTCTTTAGCATTAGAATCTATACAAATCCAGGTGGTTCATCACCTAGCTAGGATTGCTTCGGACCATTGTCCGATTGTAATTAATATTTCTTCCAATCCGGTGAAAAAAAATAAATTTATGAAGTTTGAAGATGTCTGGATTTCGTATCCTGCAGCTTACAAGATTGTGGCTAATTCATGGAGCAAGAAGACCGGTGGGGATGCTTTCCAATGCCTTAATCTTAAATTTAAGAGAGTTGTGAGGGCGGTTTTCTTCTGGAGCAAATCTAAGAACATTAAACTCAACTCTTTGAAAGAGCAACTTAAGAAAGAAATTTCTGAGTTACAGGAAGAAGAGACGGTGAATGATGGTCTTTCGGATTTCAAATTAGCTTTAATTAGAGCTAAAGTGTTTGAGTTTAACTCAACTCTTGAAAGACTAAATACATGGTGGAAGAAAAGAGCAAAGGTTAAATGGGCAAAGAAAGGAGATTCAAATACTAAATTCTTTCATGATATGCGTCTGTTAGACATAGTGGAAACTGGATTCATCAAATCAAGGAATCTGATGGTATGTTAGATGAAGATCAAAAAATGATTGAACACACTTTCGTTCAATTTTTCACGGAAAAATGGAAGTACGGGTATTGCAATTTAAACAACTGGCCAAGTCCTTCATATGTGCTGGGTAATGAAGAAAGGGAGTTGCTGTCAGCTAACTTTACCAAAGATGAATTGGATCTAGTTATCAATAATCTGGAAGCTAATATCTCTTTCGGAGTGGATGGTATATCATATACCTTTATTAAAACTTATTGGCAAATTATTATGATTGATGTGTGGAATGCCATTAATTTATTCTTCAATTCTGGAATTATGTGTGATGATTGGAAAAAGACTTTAGTTATTCTTCTTCCTAAGAATAACAACCCGGTTTATCCTGCTCATTATAGACCCATTAGCCTTGGTCTTTCAATCTATAAGATTGTGGCTAAATTTTTGTTAAATAGAATGAAAATTTTCTTCCCTAAAATCATTTCTGAAGAGCAAGTGGCCTTTGTTAGAGGTCGGTCTTTATCTAATCATATCCTACTTGCACAAGAGATTTTCAACAAATTTAAATTCTCTAAAGCTAGAAAGGGTTTCATGGCTATTAAAATAGATATGGAACAAGCTTATGATAGCATGAGCTGGTCAACTTTGAAACAAGTTCTTTCTATTTTTAGTTTTCCTATTTATTTTAGTAATTTGCTCTTGCAATGCATTAAAAAACCGAAATTCTCTATTATGGTGAACGGGTTCAATTCGGATTGGATTGAAGGAGAGAGTGGGTTTAGACAAGGTTGTCCTTTGTCTCCATGTCTTTTATCTTGTGCTCCCAATTACTCTCGGATGCCATTTCACAAAGAGGGAAGAATATTGGCATTAAGATCTCTGCAAATGCTGAAAGAATTACTCATTTGCAGTATGCATATGACATTATTGTTTTTTCAGAAGCTAATATTAAAAGTGCAAAGAGAGTGAATAAAATTCTGAAGAATTATGGGATGTGGTCCGGCCAAACTATTAATCACCAAAAATCTGCTATCTTATTTGGGAAAGCTGTTAGAACAAGAAGGAAGAATGAAATTTCCAGATTTTTGAATTTTAGAGTGGTTAATGAGATAAGATATCTTGGTATCAAGGTGGCATTTAGAAGGTTGGTATTTGCGGACTTTCAAAGCTTATTGGAGAAGGCTTCAAGTAAGTTGAATATGTGGGGGAACAAATATATTTCTTTTGCTGGGAAGTTATTACTTCTTAAATCTGTATTTTTCTCTCTCACCACTTTTGTATCTTCTCACTCTCTTGTCCCTATGGGGGTTTTAAATGACATTGATAAAATGGGAAGAGATTTTTTATGGCAAAATCAAGGAGGGGAATTTTGGCTTCATTATATAGCTTGGGATGTGATTTGTAAGCCCAAATTATATGGTGTTCAAGGAGTTATTTCTTCTTCTCAAAGAGTTGGCCCTTTGAGAGCTATATTTGCTTGGAACTTCATCAAAAATCCTTCATCTCTCCTTAATATATCCTTAATTGCAAAATATGGTAAAGATATTTGGAATTATGGATATAATAGCTCTTCTTCTTCAACTTGGAAAATTCTATTAAATGGAGCTAGTCATCTAAAGCATGTGGTGAGATGGAATATTTCTAATGGTTTAAGCATTAATACAAATGAAGATGTCTGGTTGTTGGACAAGAAATTTGTAAATTGGCCTACATTCATTACTTGTTTAGACCATACTCTGTTACCCTTAATGAATTTATTACTGGAGGAGTTTGGGATATCCCAAAATTGAAAAGGTTCTTTGGTCAACAGTTAGTGGAGATTATTACCATGATTCAAATTTATTCAAATAATGGAGCAGATCAATTAGAACTGATGTTTAAGCTATCAGGCAAGTCATTATTAGCCTTGATAATGAGGAATAATTTTGATATTTTGGAGGAAGACGTTAATTGGAAGTGGATTAAAAAACTTCATCTTCAGCCTCGGGTTGAAGCATTCTGGTGGAGGTTTAATTTGAAAGCAATTCCAACCAATGATTTCCTGTTTTATAGAAGGATTTTGGATTGGAATGGATGCCCGAGAGGTTGTTCATGTATTGAAGATACAGTTCATGTTACTACAAGCTGTGCATTCTTTATTGAAGTTTTAAAGCTGCTTATCTCTTAGGGTTTTCAGGTTCCAATTAACTGTAACATGGAGGATACATACAAGAGTTTGTGTGAACTAGCCAACTCAAATCCTTTTTTGGTAAATTTGTACTGCTCTACTGTGTTCTTCACTTGGAAGAGCAGGAATCTGTTAATTCATGAAAATAAAGAAAATGGAATTGTTTCCATTGAAGCAAATTCAATTTGCAATGCTACTTCCTCCTTTAAGGTTAGTATATATTCAAACTACTATGATACTAACCGGCTGAAGAAGCCGTCTTCTTTTTGGTATCCTCCTCCTGAATGGATCAAGCTTAATGTTGATGCCTCATTATCTAATACTTATGAAAGTGGTGTTGGAGGTGTTATTAGAGACTATAAAGGAAGATTTTTATGTGCTTATGGCTCATCTTGCTTGCATTGGGATATTTCGCAACTAGAATTGTATTCTATTCTTTCATTGAAGAATTTCTTACAAGGATGGATGTTTGAAGCTAAAGGTAACATCATATAAGGTGATAACTACAATGTTATCAATTTCATTCAAAAATTGGTGAATAAAGGGGAGTTCAAAGTGAATCTCGACAAAGGTATTGATTTCTCTTTTCTTAAGGAGTTTAATCAAATCTTGTTTCAGAGTGATTTGTCTTGTAATAATATTCCTCCTCATTTGATCTCTTTATTAAAGGATGAAGGTGATAGAATAGCTATCACTTAAGTCTTGTACTTGCTTTTTTCAATAAAATTGCTATATGCATCTTCTCAAAAAAAAAAAAAAAAAAAAAAAAAAAAAAAAAAAAAAACAATATTAAGAATTCTTTTATGTTTGGGGTCTCTAATGAAGGTCAAATTAGAAAGATAGAGAATTAGAATATCAGCTACATTAAAGTCTATCTGGGCCATTATGAAATAGGTTGCAAAGAAAGGATAGGAGTGATGTTGAGATGATTACCAGTTATAGGAATGATAAAATTTATGAGAATATGTTGGATGATGCATGCATTTTGACCTAAAGTGCTGACTTGGGAAATGTTGAAGAAACTTTTGAATCCTCTAAGAGTGTTGTTAACTAGGGTCCTATCAAATTTAGGGTTTGAAGCTAAAATATAAACTTTTTTGACATTAGTGGATAAATTTAGAAAGTAAGAAAGTTGTTGTATTTGATTTCTACTGGATTCCTATTGACATATGAATCAAGGACAGTACACACTCATTCTTGAATCTTAGGCTAGTAAAAAACTCAAGGAGTAGTTCAGAACAAAAAGGATAGGTAAGAGTGAGAATAAAATTCAATTTTTCATGAATAAAGAGGGATAATACTTGAAAATGAAGTTACTTCTAATTTAAGATTTTAGAGAGTGTAATTCTAGCCTCCTTATATCTCTTATAGGCATCTTCGTCAGCTATCTTAGCAAATTGTTGATCAACATGTTATCAAAAGGAACTTCCTACAATTTGTTTTGATCGCTTGCCTCCAATCATTACAAAGAATTAGAATTTAGAGGAGAAGGGTGGAGTGTTAAAGAATTGGAGTAAAGAAAATAAGGGATTTTGTCTATTTAAATAATATCGATAAGATCATCCAGGGTAATAGTTTAATCGACTAGGACAATCAGGGATATTAAACTCATCTAGACAATCAGTCAAAAAAGGTCGGTCATATTGTCCAGGACAATACAATATCATCCATCATCGATGATAGTATGATATCATTCATAATGATTAGTCACATGCGATAATCCTGAGGAGTAGTCTTGTATGATTATTGACTAAGATGATCATACATGTTGAAAATATAGATTGTCCGGGATGATGGGCAAAGAAGGATTAGCCTAACACATTCAAATCATCCAACTATTTTTTCCACGTGGATCATCTAGGATGAAATGAGGATCATCCAGTATGATCACCAATGAATGACTCAATCCAACCGTTGGATGTGGTTTGATCAGAGAGATGTATTTTGTTCAGATTTTCCTAGAGCTTATTTTTGTGGACTCATTTCGTGCCTATTTTTTAATTATTTAACACACTTTATGTATCTTTGATTTATGATATATTTTGATGTATCTTGCAAATATTTGGCGATCATTGTGCATCTTTTCATTTTTGTTTTGGGCTCATTTTATGCCTCTTATCAATTTTTGCAAGATGACTTCTTTACAAAACCTTTAAAGAATCTTAGTTATGAGATTATCTTTCAAATATAAGAGAAGAAAACTTGCTCTCTAATACAAGGAAGAATAAACCATAAATAATAATCATATCCATATAATAAATGTAATAACTTGATCAAGAAATCTTGAAAGTGATTTAATGACTTTGAGCATTATTCATATGAGATATATTACTGTAAGAAAGAAATATCTCAATTTTAAAGTCCAACTTTTAATTTGAAATAGATTTTTCTTAAAAAAGAAAAATATATCACTAATGGAGTTAGAGGAAGAGAGATAATTATTAATGCTTCTTCCCTTAACTTATTTAGGGAAGTCAATCACTTCTTATAAATTTTCAAAATCAAAAGTAAGGAAAAAATCTCATTTAAGAAGTCAATACTAGTAGTGACCATTGATCTGACTTTTAAAAAATTTGAAGGGAAAAAATAATATAAAAAAATGAAAAATAAAAAATAGAAGTACATAAGCAGAAACACCCATACAAATAAAACAAAAAGAAAATATCAAAAAATAAAAAGTAGCAATTTCAAGCATTAATATCTATAACACCTAATATGGTTCTTAAAATGCTGAAGGTTTCAAAGGCCATTATTTTTGTAAAGATATCAGCAAGTTGGTTTTGAGTAGCTACATGGTGTAGCTCTATATCTCCTTTAGTAATATGATCCCTAATAAAGTGATGCCTTATGTCAATGTGTTTGGTCCTGGAGTATTGGATTAAGTTCTTGAAAATGTAGATAGCACTAGTGTTATCACAGAGGATTAAAATTATGCTTATAAGTAAACCTAAATCTAGAATATTTTTCTTTAACTAGAGGACTTAGGCCACACAACTTCTTAAGGTAATATACTCAGCTTCAACAATGGACAGGGCAACTGAGTTTTATTTTCCACTGGATCAGGAGACTAAGGACTGTCCTAGTAAATGACAAGTTCTAGATGTACTTTTTCAAAGGAGGTTATATTCCTTGGATACCAGATTTTCAAGTCAGGGGTTCCTAAGAAATAATTAAGAATTATCTTAACAATAGTTAAGTGGGACTCTTTTGGACTACCTTCAAATTTAGCACAGAGAAAAATACTAAACATAATATTAGTCCAGATAGCAGTCAAGTAAAGAACTAATCCAATTATCACTATGTATTTTTTTTATTAATAGATTTTCCATTTGAATCCTTATATAACTAAATAGTGGAACTCAAGGGAGTGTTTATTAGCTTATCTTTAACCATTACTTCTTAAGGATGTCCTTATTGTGTTTTGATTGATTAAGGAAAGTCCCATCATCCTTCTTCCTTGTGCTAAACTTCAAAAAGTAAGTCTGTTCTTCCATCATACTCATTTCAAATTTCTTACTCATTATTTTTTAGAATTCATTACATAGATTTTTATGAGAAGATCTAAATAGAATATCATTAATATAAATTTGAATAATTACTAATTCATCTTCTATATTTTTTAGAAATAGGGTGGTGTCTATGATCCCCTTAACAAAAGATCTTTCTAATAGGAATGTGCTTAGCCTTTCATACCATGCCCTGAGTACTTGTTTAAGTTTATGTAATATATTTTTTACTTTGAACACATGATTGGGAAATTATGAATTTTCAAAGCCTGGGGGTTGTTAATATACACATATTCCTTTATCACCCCATTTAGAAAGGCACTCTTAATATCCATTTGATACAGTTTGAATCCCTTAAAATAAGCTAAGTCTAATAGCACTCTAATAGCTTCTAATCTAGCTACAGGGGTAAAGGTCTCTTCAAAATCAACCCATTTATATTATTATACCCCATAGCCACCAATCTTACATTATTCCTTACTACTACTCTAGAATCATTAATTTTATTTTTAAAAACCTAATTTCTTCCAACCACACTCTGGTCCTTAGGTCTTCCAACTAGCTACCAAATATCATTCCTTATAAATTTATTCAGTTCTTCTTGCATTGCTAAGATCCATAATTCATCAAATAAGGCTTGATTTAGGTTGGTGGGTTCCATCATTGAAATGAAGGCAGAGTAGTTTACCTCTTTTATAAGTCCATGCCTAGTTCTAAAACCTTCAGATGGGTCTTTTAAGATCAGTTATTTATGATGACTCAAAAAATATCTCCATTATTTAGGAAATTATTTTTAGATTCTATCTTTTCCTCTATATTTATAAATTCCAGTCCTTGGGTAACTTCTAAAACCTCTTGTTCTTCTACTCTATACCGTCTAGAATTATCAGATTCATCAAACATAATATGGGTGGTCTCCTCAACTACCAGTATTCTTTTATTGAAGACACTATAGGATTTCCCAATACTTGAGTAACCTAAGAACTCTCCATCAGATCTTGGGTCAAATTTTCCTTGTTGAAACTTTTCATTATTCAGAATGAACACTTTACATCCAAAGACATAGAGGTGAAAAAGATTAGGTGTCTTACCGTTCAAAATTTCATAGGGTGTCTTGTTCAATTAGGATCTAACATTCACCCTATTGAGAACATAATAGACTGTATTCACCCCTTTTGCCCAAAAGTATTTTTGAAGTGAGTATTCAGCTAATATGGCTCTAGCAACTTCTATCAGGGTCTCATTCTTCCTTTCATCTACCCCATTTTGTTGAGGGGTCTTAGGAGCTAAAAAGTTATGGTATATTCCTTCTTCCTTAAAGAAAGATTCAAAACTTTCATTCTCAAATTCTCCACAATGTTATCTATGAATGGTTAAAATTTTATACCTAGCTTATTTTGAATCCAAGTGGAAAAAGACTTAAACTCTTCAAATGATTCACTTTTGTGAGATAGGAATCTAACCAAAGTAACCCTCAAATAATCATCAACAATCACCCCAAAAACTTTCCCACCTATGTTTGCAGTGCTTATAGGTATAAAGAGATCAATATGTAGGACTTTTAAGGGTTTACTAGTGTTAATGTCTTTGATTGAGTGGAAAGATGGTTTGACTTGTTTCCCTAATTGATATGCATCAAATAGGTGGTGATTTATGAACTCTAGTTTGGAAATTCCTCTCACTAAGTATTTTTGGGTGAGGTTCCCAAGGTTTTTTATGCTTACATGACATAATCTTCTATGTCATAGCCATGATTCATCAGCAACAGTTTTTAAGCAAAGAGTAGTGTC
Source organism: Dendrobium catenatum (assembly GCF_001605985.2). Classification (NCBI taxonomy): domain Eukaryota; kingdom Viridiplantae; phylum Streptophyta; class Magnoliopsida; order Asparagales; family Orchidaceae; genus Dendrobium; species Dendrobium catenatum. The sequence continues at coordinate 264,220 of NW_021319755.1, read as the reverse complement.
AGATTTAATGCAATTTAAATCAAGCATGTTTACATTGGATCCTTTTTCCCTATAATACAATATTGTTATTCAAGCTTATTATGCAGCTGGTAGATAGAAATTCTATGTTGAAGCCTTTATCACAAGGCTAATTGATGTTGAGTAAGTTATGTTTCAAGCTATCTACTAGTGAAACATTTTTAATGATGAAATTTTTAGAGTTAGTAATTATACATGACCCCACCACTCTCCAAGTGGTGTTATCTCCAAGTGTTACCTTACGTCCTGCACTAGCCTCCAGTGAAATAAATTGACTTACATCTCCAATCATATGCCTTGAACACCCACTTTCCAGGTACCACATGCTCTCATGAGGCCATCCATAAGAGCAACCCTACAAAATTATCAAATGTTAAATTTGGGAGCTCAAACATGTTTTGGTCCCATCTTATGGAAAGAAAAGTGAAATGCAAGCATGTTATACTGTGCATTTTGTACTTTAGGTTTCCAAACTAAATCTATTCTGTGGTGAAAAGTGCAAGTGTGGGAGTTATGTCCTAGCATGCCATAAGAAAAAACTTCTAACACCAGGAAAAGGATTTACTAATCTACTCTGGTTATGGTGCATCTTCCTAAGTTTGAATGATACATGTTAAACTGATGGATTATGAAACACAAGCATTGTGGGTGGTTTTTTATTTTCTTTGAAAGAAGTTAATTTAGCTTTTAAAAACTTATTTGTATTTTCAAGAATTAACTTTTCTATTTTCAAAACATGCTCCCTACTATATAAATCTTTTGCAAGAGTATTTATGTCCTTATATGCATTTTCTAATTAAACATGTAAATAATTTAATAAATCATGCTCATTTATTAGATCAATATACTTTTTCTTCAATTCATCAAATTCATCAAGTAAATTCATATGATTGCTATCTAAAGTGGAATGATCTTTTCTCAGGCACTCATGCTCTTTTTACAAAGTTAAAAATCAGTTTTAAGGCTAGCATGCAATTTCTTGAGCTTCCTATATGAAGAATGAATTTCTCTAAAAACTTCAAGTAATTGATCGTAAGTAAGCTCACATACCTCTTCCTTATTAGAGTGATCAATGTGTTCATCAACCATTAAATACATGTTTGTTACCTTCTTTTCAGCTTCTGTTTCAGAGGAGTATGATGCTGAGTCCACCCAGAAAGCCTTTTGGATCCTTTTCACATATTTCATGAACTTAAGATTTTTCTCACCCTTCTCCTTGCTTAGGTGAGCTTTCAGAGTAAGGTAATCAGACTTTGGATTCTCTATAAATAATATTAAAAGAAACTTTAGAATTTTTATGATTCTTACCCTTGTTCCATTTCTAATGATGCTTTTTTTACCTCAAGAAGCACTTAAATTGCCTTATTATTAAAGTATTGTCATCATTATCAGAACTAGAAGAATTAGTGTTAGAATTATTAGCCTTTAAGGCTACAGTTTTCTCCTTTTTATTCTCACCTACATCAAGCTGCCTTTGGTTCACTCCTTGCTCGTAAGTAATGAGTGAACCAAGTAAGTTATCGATTGAATAAACATTCAAATTCTTAGATTCAATAATGGCAGTAATTTTTACATTAAAGAAAGAAGGAAAACATCTTTAAATCTTATTAAATTGTTTTTAAAGTTTGTTAGTTCTCTACCTAAGGCATGTAGGGATGTAACAATTTGTGTAAACTTAACATACATTTAGAAATAGATTTGCTAGGTTTCATGCAAAAAAAGTTCATAGTAATGCAAGAGAATGTTCAGTCTAGATTCTTTAACTTCATTTGTACCTTCATATGTTATGCATAATATGTCCCAAATTTATTTTATAGTGGAACAAGTGGAAACACTTATATAGTCTTCAGATTTTAAGGCATAAAAAAATAGATCAAACATTTAGCATTCATTTGTGCTAGATCTCTATCTTCAATAGTCCATTCAGAAAAAAGAACTTCAGTTTTTATGCCATTAATAAATTTAAAATGTGCAGAATAACCTTCCTTAACTAACATCCACATATAATGATCAATGGATTGTAAAAAGGCGGACATGAGAGTTTTCCAAAAATTTAAAGATATATTATCAAAAAGAGGGGGTCTGTGATTTAATATCCTTCTGCATTGTTTCTCTTTTCAAAGTTTACCATGATTCAAAATTCAAAAGTTTTACGAAACTTGATTTTATGAATCCCGCTTAGACACCACTTACAAGTTAATGAGGGGTGTTAAACCCTGAAGAACTAGCCCGAGGCTAACAAAGATGGGTTGAAGTAGTCACATTTTCTTAAATCACTGGCATATAATGCTTTCATTTTTTGAGCTCTCTAGCGATTTAGTGGCGACTTAGGGTTTCTGTTCCTGACATCTGTTCCCTCAGCTGTTAACAAAATTTTTTTTCCTTTTCTTTCTCATTTTGTTTCCTTGGTTTTGGTTTCGGCTTCTTCTCATTGTGTTTTAAGGATTTTTTTTTGTTTTAGGAGATAACGACTCCGTAGTCATCTATCCCATCATTTACTTCTTTTCCTGAGGGATATTCCTAATCCTTCAAGGATGTTTTGGCTAGAACTTCAGCATCAGATGTTAAGATTCCTTTTGTGCAAACATCTTTTAAGGATTCTATGGCATTGATGCTTAACAATGTCATGGTTTCACAACTTGCATACCACTTTTGTTTAACTTTGGTTGGCAAGTTCCTACTCCGGTGACCTAATTTGGATGTGATTCAGAAAGTTTTTTGTTAATTTGAAACTCTCAAGTTATTTTCATATTATTTTGTTGGATCAGAGGGACTTTGTGATTCAACTCTCTAATGATCGTGATTATAGCTAGATTTTCTCGCAGAGTTCCTACTATATTCAAGCATGTTAGATGAGGTTGCTCAAATGGACCCCGAATTTTAAAGTTCATGAGGAATCCCCTATTGCTTCTGTGTGGATCTCATTTCCAAATTTAAGACTTCATTTCTTTAATTCTTAGATTCTTTTTTTCTTAGCTTTGATCTTTTGTAGGCCTTTGCAAACGGATCAAGCTATTACTTTGATTTCTCATCCATTTGTGGTGCATGTTTTAGTCAAATTGGAAGTATCTAAGAAACATCCTAATGAGATTTGCATTAGTTTGGAGTTGAATGGTTATTTTCAAAAAGTGGAGATTGAAGCTTTCCCAATTTTTATTCTCATTGTAAAATACATGGTCATGCTTTAAATGAATGTTATAAGTTACATCCTCATCTTTACAAGAAAAATGATTCAACCAAATAGTCCAACGGGAATGCTATTATTTTGATTCCTCATGATAGTGAGGATCCAAACTGTGGAAAGAGTGTTGCAATGATCTTAAACCTCCTGAAATTGAGGATCTTAAAATCCCTTCTATTTCGCACTTTGAACCACCTACCTCCATTATTGATAAACTTATTTAAATACATGGAGACAATATCAACTCTAGCTCTTCCTTATCTGTTGGTAGTGAAAATGTGGATGAGCAAATGATGGCAATTACTTCTAACCAAATTAATGTTATTTCACCTCTTATTAGTCCTTGTATTCTTAACAAAAATTTGCCAGATATGGATTTTATGGTGCTCAATAATAATTTTTCTAATTCTATAAATTATCTTGATGTTGTTAATGATCAGGAGGATGGACAACCTATTAGGATGGAAGGAGAAACTTGCACTGGCATGAGTGGTAAAGAAAATGTGGAGGATGGTAATATCCTTGAGGAGGGTGAAGTGCCTCAGGAGGTAAGGCAGGTGAATGCTCACAATGAGAGTAAATTTATTTCTAATCCTTATTCTCATAGTGGTCCTTTTATTGATATTGAGGATATGGATATTGTTACTAAATATTTTGCCAAAGATGATTATGATGCTAGTTTTACAAAGTTTTACAATAAGAGATGAAGGAAAAGCAAGAATTTCATATTGCAATCTCCTAGAACCACCCATTCGCAAACTAGTCATTAGTTATTATTTATTATGTTTAAATCTATGATTTAGAATGTTAGGGGTATTGGTTTCCCCTCCTCTAGGTTAAGAGTGAACAATTTATGTCGCATTTATAATATTTTTCACTCATTAGATCTCCTAAATTACTTAGTACTACTAGAATTTTGGGTTTTAAACATGCTATTTTGAATTTTGCCAATAAGATTTGGGTTTTTTGGAATTATCCTATTAAGATTGATGTTATTGGTGATTTTACTCAAGTTTTGCATTGTAGTATTGAAGTTTTAAACTTATATTGTTGTGCTTCATTTGTTTTTTGCTTCCTCTTCTCGCATTACTAGGAAAGTTTTGTGGGAGCATCTTACTAATTTTCACATTATCTGTAAGGTGTTCTAACTTGATGGTGGTGATTTTAATATTATCTCTAATCCTACTAAATGCATTGGGGGCTCTAGTCCTATCTATCATTTTATGGAGGATTTTAATAATATGATTATGGATTGTAATCTTGTTGACATTGGTTTTTCTTGTAACAAATTCACTTGGAATAGTTGTCATTTATGGTGACTGTTGGATTAGGTTCTTTTTAATGATATTTGGCTTAATTCTTTCAATTCTATTTCTCTTGAGAATCATAGCAGTACTCTTTCCAACCACTCTCATATGTTAATTGGTCTTAAGACCCGGCATATGACTTCTTTGCCTCAATTTAGATTTCAAAACATGGGGTTGCTTCATGAGTCTTTTATAGATGTGGTTTAGGATAATTGACAAGCTCCCTTGCATCCGGATAACACTTCTTTTGGTATGAAAAGATTTTGGTTTAAACTTAAAAGGCTTAAGCAAGTTCTCAATTGGTGGGATCATAATGTTTTTAAAAATTTCTTCACTAACATTTTGAATCTTAAAGATAAAGTGAACACTATTGAGATTAACTATCAATTGTCTCCTTCTGATGATAATTTTTCTTTATTGAAGGATGCAAAAATTTGTCTTTTTAAATTATAAGCCCAGGAGGAAGCCTTCTGGAAAAAACAAAAGTGGTTGCGAAGCACCTTGTTGAAGGTGACAATAAAACTAAATATTTTCATGCTTTGGTTAAGAGAAAACATGCCAAAAACTTCATCCATAAAATCAATTATGATGATGGTTCTGTTAGTGAGGATGCTAAGAAAATTGCTAATTTACCCGTGCAACATTTTCAAAGGTGTTTCAACAAGGATTTTTCTATTGTTCACATTGGTAACCCTCCCTTTCTCCCTAGCCTCATCTCTTAAGAGGATAATTATTCCCTATCTAAATCTCCTTCTTTGGAGGAAGTTAGAGAGATTGTTCATAGCATGAATGGGGATTCTATGGTGGTGCCTGATGGATCTACTACTATATTTTTCCATAAATCTTGTCATATTATTAGTAGTGATCTTTATTTAACTATTTTTGATTTTTTTGTTGGTAAAACTATTCCTAAATTTTTTGCCTCTACTTCTATTATTCTTATTCCAAAAAGTATTTTTGTTAGCAATTGGAATGATTTCAAACCTATTAGTTTGTGTACCTTTTTAAATAAGCTCCTTTCAAAAATTATTATGAGTCCTTTAATTCCTATTCTTCTTAAAAAATTTCCTCCTTCTCAAATGGGTTTTGTCAAGGGGAGAGTCATTGCTGATAATATTTTGTTGGCCTAAGAATTTGTTAATGATTTGAATGTTAGGGTAAGAGGTGGAAACATGATCATGAAGCTAATATTTCGAAGGCTTATGACAATCTAGATTAGAACTTTCTTTGAAAGGTTTTACATTTGTTTGGTTTTAATTCCATCTTTATTAATCTTATCAAAAACTACATTGTGGGGCCTTATTTTTCTATTATTGTGAATGGTAAAAGTTATAGTCTTTTTAAATCCTCTCATGGTCTTAGGCAGGGAGATCCTATTTTTCCTACTTTGTTCATCATTATTATTGAGTATTTATCTAGAGGTTTCATCAACCTTTTTTACAAGCACCCTAGAATGTATTTTAGAGGTATAGGGGGTTTTCCTATTTCTCACTTATGTTTTGCTGATGATTTTATTATTTTCATGAATGCTTCTGTAAATAGACTTATGAAGTTTTTTCATAATATTGATACTATTAGTGGGCTTTCTCTGAATAAGAACAAGAATTATTTTATTACTTCAAACAAAGTGCCTAATAATCATAATTTTGCTATTAAAGGTATGGCTTGTTTTGTGCAAGGTAAATTGCCCATTAAATATCTTGAGGTTCCTATCTTTAAAGGTAGAAAAAAGTCTTTTCTATTTGATGATCTAATTACTTCTATTGAGAACAAACTTTTGTCTTGGCATGCTAATTTTTTGAGTTTTGGTGGTAGATTAGTTCTGATTTATAGTTTCCAAACTTCTCAACCCACCCAGGCAGTTTGTAATAGAATTGATAGACTTTTTAACAAATTTTTTTGTATAGGTGTTTATAGCCATACAAAAGTTTTTGGACTTCTTGGCACAAGTGTTATGGCATTTTGGATGAGTGTGGCTTGGAGTGTAAGAGCTTGCTTGATTTGGCCAATGCTTTTTTGTTCAAGTTATGGTACAAATTTCATGCTAAAGTCAGCCTTTGGGCTAAGTTTATGTTTGCTAAGTATTGTGTGAGTAGGCACCACTATCTGTTATTTTAATAAAAGTGATTCCAATGTGTGGTAGAAACTTTGCACAGTTAAGAGGATGGTTGAACCTCATCTCTCCTGGGGGCTTGGAGGTGGGAACATTTTCTTTTAGCAAGATCACTGGTTGGGGGGTCAATCCATTGATGTCATTATGAACACTTCTACTGTGGCGGTTAAAGTGAACAATTTTATTTTTGATAACTGTTGGGATTATGATAAACTTGCCAATGTTATTTCAAATTTTATCATTCAAAAAATTTTTAATCTTCCTCTGAACACTGATTATAATGATTTATTATTATGCAACTTGTCCAAAGATGGGAGTTTTAGATTAAAGGATGCTTGGAAATGCTTTTAGATCTACGAATGATGCTACTAATATTTATTATTTGATTTGGCATAAAAGTATTCCTTCCATTTGACTATTTTCATTTGGAGAATTTTGCACAAGTTCATTCCTACTGATAATAACCTAATTAATAAAGGATTTACTTTAACTTCCAAGTTCCAATGTTGTTATCATGTGGAGAATATGCATCATGGTTTTATTTCATGTCCTTTTGTAGTTAAAATTTGGACTTATTTTGATGATATTTTCAAATTAAATAGTTTCAGTACTAAATTATCTATTAAAATTTTGCTTAACTCTTGGTTTATAAATTCTAAAGGCCATATAAAAAAATGTGATATGCCCCTTTCTTTTGTGGTATTTATGGTTTGATATAAACAATTCTATTTTTAATGGTATGCGTATGAACCATCATAGGATTATTAAAAATGTGAAAGATAAGATGCTTGGTCTTTTTTCTATCAATCTCCTTTAAGTTAAGATTTTTAAGAGTTATTTTCATGCTAGTGATGAATTTCATATCAAAGTGGAGGAGAATTATCATTCTTCATAACCTAGCTCAAACCACCTAATAATTCTTTTAAATTGAATGTTGATGGTGTTTTTATTAGTTCTAAACCAGTTTTGGTGGGGTTATTAGAGATAGTCTTGGTAATCTTTTTAATGCTTTTGCAGGCCCTGTTCCGAGTTGTGATGAGAACCTTGCTATTCTCTTGGCTATTCTTTGTGGGATTTGAAAGTCTTTCTTTGGGCATTACTAAAATTGGCATTGAAGTTATTTCTAATTATAGTATTCAAAGTTTAAATATTGGTGAGGATACAGTTTGTAAATTTTGGCACTTTTTATTTAGTGAGAAATATTAAACATCTGCTGGTCTTTATGGATTACACTTTCTCTACTGTGCTTACGGTGGGGAATATTTTTGTTGAGTGGCTTGCAAACTTAGGGTGTGGTTTAGATGCTATACTGAGCTTTCTATTTCTAATATTCATGGTCATTTAAAAGGTCTTTTAATATTGGATAAAACTGGACTTCCCTATGTTAGAACTTAACATTTTGGCTCTGTTTTGTTTTGTTTTGGAGGTTCTTTCTATTTAGTTGCCCTTGGTTTTGGTGTTGTTCTTCTGTCTTTGGTGTTCTGTCATTATTGAGTGTTATTTGGCTATAGGCTGGAGTTGTGATTATGCTAGTTTGTATGTTGATGGTTTGCCCATTTGTTTCTCTCCTACCTTTAATTACTGGTCTGTGTATTGGTCGTGTTGTTTGGCTGGGGTTAACTTTGTGGGTTTTGTTGTGATATGGGACAATAATTATTTTCTCTATGTTGGTGATGGATTGAAATTTTTCTGCTATGATGCTGGAGCTAATTCTTTTAGTCTTATATTATTTTTGGGATATAGTTTGAGCCTTGTAATTGGGATTGCTGGTGGCTTATCTGAATTTTATTTTGTTTATTCTACTAGATTGCTACCCCATCGAGGGAAAATTTTGCTATTTGGTTGGCTTTTCTATGTCCCATTTTTGGCTTCCCCTATTTTTAATTGTCTGTGTTGTTTATCCTACTATGGCTCAGTTATTTTGGAGGTAGGATTGAGTGAAAATTGGTCTACCCTAGTGATGGTTGGGAGTTTTGTGACTTCCTGAGCTCTTTTAGCCTATATCCCTAGTTGGTTCTTAACTGCTGGATTGGTGGTTGTGGGAAGCTTGTCATCATGCTCCTTGGGTATATACTGATTGCTGCCATTATTAGTTTTCCATTCCTGAGTACTTTGGTTTCCTTCTGCTGTGGCTTTGGTTTAACTTTATTGATTATGGATTTATTATTTATATCTTTTCGTCTGAGTTATTTAACTATTTTAGCTACTTGTGTGTTCATTATGGTGGATATTTTGTTAGTTTTCATATCTTTATATTATACATTCAAATAATCCATTGATGATCCTTTAGTGAGATTTTCCTACACTGGTAATATCCTATTTTATTCCAATATTATCTATATTATGTTAATTGTATTTTTAGTGTCCTTATAGGCCTTTGTTATAAGTTTTTGGAGACTAGTGCTCGTTTTATGTAATTTTTTTTTGGCTGATGAAGCTGAGCTGGTTGCTGATTCTAGTGCCTCTTCATTTTTTGTTTTTAGATTATTATTAGGCCATTTTGTACTTGTTCTTAGTGGTGATTGCTGGCTCTTAGGTTTTATTTTTCTTTTAATTTTGTAAGATCTTTGGAGCTATAATGAGCTAGCTATTCCCTTAAAGACTTATAATATATTTTTTATCAACATGTAGGTCCCTTGTGTGGGTTTTAACTAAAAAAAAAGAGGGGGTGAATTAGTAGTTTTAAAAAATTTTAAACTAAAAAAATTGAAAATATTCTAAAACAAAATAATAACTCTTGATGCAGACGAAAAATAATTTTTCACATTAATAATACAATCAGATATTTCAATCACAGAACAAATCACAAAAATGTGCAAAAATAAAATGCGATCAATGTAATAAAAAAACACACAAATATTTATAGTAGTTTGGTCAAATCTGACTTTCGTCCACTCTTTGAAGACTCCCTCTCTAAGTATTTGTTGGTGGAATTTTGAAAACATATTTTAAAAATATTAGTTTTCTTTGGGACTTAAAATTAAATTCTAAAATCGAATTGTCTCGTTAGAAAAAGTATATCACCTCGAGAGGTGAGAATAAAATTTCATAACGGTATTCAGATTTAGAATTATAAAATTCATCTTGAATATCGTGACCGCAACAAGATGGAGAAGCCCCTACAAAATCTTTCCACCGACACAGTGAGGCAGAGAACATTGAATCCGTTTCACCCAAGTGGTGAAGGCAGAGAATCTTGTAATCCTTTTACTCCCTCATAGAGTAGGCAGAGAACCTAAATCTAAAGTTTAAGATGATCTCCCTCGAGCCACCAAAGAACCAGTGGAGCAACTCAGAGAAGATAATGAACACCTTGCATGTAGTAACCTTTGTGATTCCATCACAAACTCCCCCTCAAAATAATCTATCTCTGTCAAGCTCTCCCTCTTACTTCTTTATGCTCCCTCTTGGATCAACTCTATAATAAAAGATTAACTCAAGGGTTAATATAATTGCTTAAATAGAGAGCCTCTAAAAGAAGCCCTAATTTTCAATTTTACACAATTGATATTTCAGGACGATCAAAGGATTGTCCTGTATGATTAGTACAAAAGAGCCCTTTCATCTAGGATAAATGGCATTGCTCTGTATGATTATTTCATGAGTAGTAAGTTGATCTTCCTGTACAATACAAATTTCATCATGGATGATTAGTATTAAAGTATTGAACTTCATCTAGTATGATGTCTGACGATGCCTTATCATCCCATTCACTTCTCTCTTGTGTAGTATGATATGGGTACATCATCTAAGATGATTAGTTAAAAAATTATGGTAATCATCTGGTACAATAGCTGGTGATACCTTACCATTCCAAAACTATTCTCTATCGTCCATGATGATTATCACCGTTCATCATGTACAATCGTATCAAATTATGTTTTGCCATAATTATTATATTAATCATGAGATTAATTTAGGAATAATTGTGCCAAATCATTCAGGACGATCAATTGATATTATGTGCAAGATTCATGAATTATGGTGACTTAGCTTGGGGTTCACCAGATTCATGAATTGGCTCAAGAAAGATAAGAAGTACAATGAATTTAAAGTTATAGACTGAATCAACCCTAATCTACTCAATCTTGAGTTTATTTTCTTGCAAGTGATCTTATGGACATGAAAGGTTAGAAAATATGGCAAGGAAAAAGTTATGCAATAAGAGTAATGGTAAAGAAACAAGAATGTTTTGATATCATCAAAATCACAATACTTGAAGCTAGATTTGCAAAACTTACATCTAAATACATGTAGATGTGATAGGTTTGATGTCCTTCCTTTAAGAATTTTATAGGGAGACTTGTTCAATTTAGATCAAATGGTCACACTTTTCAAAACATAACAAGTTGTATTAACCATTTCACCCAAAAAATAATTAGGAAGTGAATATTTAACAAACATGGATCTAGCGGCTTCTATCAAAGTTCTATTATTTTTTTCAACAACCCCATTATTGCGTATCTGATTTTCAAAAATAAAATTTTGATGATAGCAAACACTTCTGTTTTACTACGGTTTCCATGCCTACTAACATTTCATGTCCACATGATCAAGACTATAATTTGAACAAGCTCAAGATTGGGTAGACTAGGGTTGAATGATTTTGTAAACTTATTTTCTTTCTTGAGCCTATTTGTAATAACTGTGGTCCCTGATGCTAAGTAACCTTGCACACACACACTTGGGGGAATTTTTCTGCCTATACATAGAGTTCTCTATTTTGGGAACATCGTCCAGGATGATCCCCATATCATGCTGTACGATAAGACTAAAAAGTAGAAACCCTAATTATGGCATCCTAGTTAAGGCATCCATCATTAAAAACATTGTCCTGAACGATATTTATATCGCACGGGACGATATGCTCAAAACAGAAAGAATCAACCACCAGATCTATTTAGATATTATTTATTTTTGGACATCATCCAGGGGATCATCATGGACGATGTAACACAATTATGCCTAATTTGATCTAATAATTAAGGCTTGATTGATATGATCATATCATCTTGGACGATCGCAGGATCATCCAGGATGATCAGTTCAAAAGCCTTAGTTATTCTTGGATGACCAAAATTGTACAACGTCTATTTAGAGTGATGGTCTAGATGATTTTCTTTATTTTGAACTAATCGTCGGGGATGATTGTGAGATCGGCCCGGACGATCAAGCCAATTTTGCATCGTCTAAAACCTCCAACTAGTGCGATGGTATGGAAAAAATTCTGCAATTAGAATTAATCGTCTAGGATGATATATCATCGTCCTAAACGATATGAAAAAATTTTCAATAATCATCACAAACCGTCCTAGCTGATTAGGCTTAAATTGCACTGATCGTACAGGATAATATTAATATCGTCTTGGATGATAAAGTCAGAAAGTTGCAATTAATGATCTATTTCGAAGCTCTTCTATTTAAGAGCTCTTGTTCTACTCTTTAGAAAATCTTTTAGTGCTGTCATGACCTGAGAGAGCCTAGAGGAGAGGGAGAGAGAGGGAGGAACTTGTGAGGGGAGGGGGGTTTGTGAGAGGGTTTCACAAAGGTTGCTCCAAGTAAGGTTCCAAGGTGTCTTCTCTGATTTTCGTCCTTCGTCCTTGGGGGTTCAAGGGAGGTCTTCTTCACCAATCGATCTGCCTTCTTTAGGAGGAATCAAAAGGAGTTGGGTTCTCTACCTAGCTAGGGTCGGAGGAAAGGAGTTTTTGTAAGGGCTTCTCAGCCTTGCTGTGAGAGAAAAATGAGAGTCGCTCTATTTAGTGCAATACCAGGAGGGCGCCTCCGGGGAGTGGACGTAGGTCGAGTTGACCAAACCAATAGAAATTTATGTGTTCATTTCTTACTACTTTTCATGTTTATTTTTATGCACCTTGATTTTCGTTGTGGTGAGTTTAGTTTGAGTTTTGTGATTGTGATTTTAATTTAAAGAATTTTTAAAATACAAATTCTTTCCCCCTCTTGGTTAGCCTTGGGCTAGTTTATAAGGTGTTAACATCCCTAACAAACTTTCAAGTGGTATCAGAGCGGGATTCATAGAAACTAAGTTTGAAAACTTTTTTGAATTTTGATCCATGGCTAACAATGATAATCGTAATACTGCGAAAGGGTATTATATTACCCGACCACCTTTGTTTGATAATATCCCTTTTAATTTTTGGAAAACTTGCATGTCTACATTTTAACAATCAATTGATTATCTTATGTGGATGGTTATTAAGGATAGTTATACACCTACAACTGATAAACTTAATGGCGTTATTATTCCACTTCCTTTTACTTAATGGACTCTCGATAATAGGGATTTAGCACAACTCAATGCAAAATATTTGAATTTTTTTCTGTGCTTTGAAATCTAAAAATTACATGCGTGTTTCAACTTGCACAACTGGTAAAGAAATTTGGGATAAATTATGTATTACTTATGAAGTAAACAATGAGGTTAAGCAATCTTGTTTGAATATTTTTTTGCATGATTACGACCTTTTTGTATGAAACATTCTAAATTAATTTCCGAAATGTATACAAGGTTTACTCAAATTGTAGCTTCTTTGCATGCCTTAGGGAGAGAACTCACTAACTATGAAAAGGTGAATAAAATTTTACTTGCCTACCTTTTTTTATACTAAAATCATTGCAATTATTGAATCTAAAGATTTGAATACTTATTTGATTAATAACTTACTTGGCTCACTCATTAATTATGACCTAGGGGTGAATCAAAGAAATCTTGATGCAGGTGAGAAAAGGAAGGAGAAAATTGTGGCATTGAAGGCCAACGACATGAACTCTGATTTTTCTGGGTCTGAAACGATGATGTTGCCTTAATCACAAGGCAATTCAAAAGCTTTCTAAGGAAGAAGCAAAAGAACCATCAAAAGTGGAATAAAGGTAAGAGAAATAAATATTTTAAGAATTCTAATGATATGATTTATTTTGAATGCAAGAAGCCAGAACATGTTAAAGAAGATTGCCCTACACTTAAGTCTCACCCAAGCAAGGAAAAGGATGAGGAAAAACCCAAGTTCAGGAAGGTCAAGAAGAGATTCCAAAAGGCTTTCTGGGCGGATTCTGCATCAGACTCCTCTAAGACTGAACATGAAGAAGAGACAACAAACTTGTGCTTAATGGCAGACGATCATCTTGGTTAAAGTGACCATGAAGAGGTATGTGAACTAACTTATGAGTAACTACTTGAAGTTTCAAAACAAATTCATGCATCATAAAGAAAACTTAAGAAAACACATGCTTGCTTAAAATTGAATTTTTTAAAATTACAAAAAGAGCATTAAATTATTCTTAAAGATTATTCTGTAATTGATAGCAATCACATGTCTTTACTTGATGAGTTTGATGTATTAAACAAAAAGCATGCTGAATTATCTGATGAACACGATTCTTTAAAATAATCTCATGCTGAGTTAGAAAAAGAGTTTAAAAAATTAGAAAATTTCAAAGTTTTTAAAAATAAACAACCTTCATTACTTGCATCACATAAAAAGAAGCATCACCATAGATTAGTACATCATTTTCCTAGAGTTAGATATTTTTCATGTGGCATGTTAGGACATATAGCACACACTTGCACCATTCATCATAGTACACATTGGGTTTGGAGACCCAAATTACATGATTCACAACATAAAACACATGCATTGCATTCTACTTTCCATAAGAAGGGACCCAAACCTATTTGGGTTCCTAAATCTGACATTTGATGACTTTATAGGCATGCTCACACAAAAATCCTCGTGAGAGCATGTGGTACTTAGACAGCGGATACTCTCAACATATAACTGGCGATGCCAATCAATTCATTTTGTTGGAGATCAGGACAGAAGGCAAGGTTACTCTTAGAGACACCACCACCAGGAAGGTGGTAAGCTCAGGTATAATTGGAAATTTCAAGTACCTTCTAATAAAAAATATTTTGCTTGTAGATGGACTGAAACACAACTTTCTCAACATCAGTCAGCTTTGCAATAAGGGCTTCATCATAAAATTCTTGGCAAATTCATGCATTATCAGCTTAAATAATAACATTATTTTGCAGGAAAAATGGATCAACAATGTTTACATGCTTAATTTCAATAATATTAAATGTGATGCTTCATTTTAATTAAAAACTAATGTTAATGATTCATGGTTGTGGCACAGGAGATTATGTCATGCCAATATAAAACCCCTTAGAAAAGTAATCCAAAACGACCTAATTAGAGGTGTCCCCAAGCTTAAGTTTTCAAAAGACCACCTTTGTGATGCCTGTCAATTAGGAAAGCAAGTCCACCCATTAAGGACATTAGCAACTCTAGACCTTTAGAAGTCCTTCACATGGATTTATTTGGACACATTATGACTGCTAGCTTAAGAGGGAAAGTCTATGGTTTTATGATTGTCGATGACTACTCGATGTTCACTTGGATTAGAATTTTGTCAAATAAGAATGAGTCTTTTGATGAGTTTAGAGCCTTCTTCACTTGAATTCAGAAACAGCTTGGTTGTGAGATTTTGACCATCTATAGTAACCATGGGGGAGAGTTTAAAAATGAGAAATTTGGAGACTTTTGTGAGGATAAGGGAATTAGCTACAACTTCTCAGCTGCTAGGATCCCTCAGTAGAACGAGGAAGCTTAAAGGAAAAATCGAACCTTAGTGGAAGCCGCTAGCGCCATGCTTTCTGAGTATTCACTTCCAAAATACTTTTGGGCTTAGGAAGTTAACACAGCATGTTATGTGTATAATAGGGTGAATGTTTGAGCCAAATTAGATAAGACACCCTATAAGATCCTTAAGGGTAAGTCTCCCAATCTTTCCCACCTTCATATCTTTGGTTGTAAAATTTTCATTCACAATAATGGGAAGTCTCACTTATGAAAAATTGACCCAAAATCTGATGAAGGAGTGTTCTTAGGATATTCTAGTGTTGGGAAGTCTTTTGCAAGATTGGTGGCTAAGGGGTATAACCAAATAGAAAAGATAGATTTTGAGAAGACATTTTCCCCTGTAGCTTGATTAGAAGCCATTAGAGTGCTATTAGCCATTGCTTGTTATAAGGGATTTAAGCTTTTCCAAATAGACGTTAAGAGTTCCTTTTAAATGGGGTACTAAAAGATGATGTGTTTGTAGGACAACCCCTAGGTTTTGGGAGTTCTCAAATTTTAAATCATTTTTTCAAATTAAAAAAGGCTTTATATGGATTAAAACACCGCACCCAGAGCCTGGTATGAGAGGCTTAACACATTCTTACGAGATAGGGAGTTTGTTAATGGGAGCGTAGACACTACCCTTCTTCTAAGAAAAGTAGGAGATGATTTACTCATTGTTCAGATCTATGTCGATGATATACTTTTTGGATCTTCTGATAAGAGACTATGTGATGAGTTTTCTAAAATAATGAGTAGAGAGTTTGAGATGAGTATGATGGGAGAGTTATCCTACTTTTTGGGGTTTAATATAAGATAATTAGATGATGGAACATTTCTAAATCAATCCAAATATATAAAAGACATCTTAAAGAAGTATAAAATGGATAAAGCCAAGCTAATTAATAATCTTATGAACTCCAGTGTTTAGTTGGATAAGGACCCAAATGGACAATATGTTAATCAAAAGAAGTACAGAGGGATAAGTAGATTTTTACTTTACCTGACTGCTAGCCAACCTGATATAATGTTTAGTGTTTATCTCTGTGCTAGATTTCAAGCTGATCCTAATGAATCCCACCTGACTGTAGTTAAGAGAATTCTTACCTAAAACTTATGAATCTGGTATCCTAGACATAACTCTTCTTTTAAGATTATTGAATACTATGATTTTTATTTTGCAAGATGTAAGATGGATAGAAAAAATACTTATGGAACTTACCAATTCATTGGACAGTCTTCAGTCTTCTAGTCCAGTAAAAAGCAAAACTCTGTTGCACTTTCCACTACTGAAGCTGAGTACATTACTTTAGGAAGTTGTGTGGCCCAAGTCCTTTGGCTGAAATAGCAAGTACTGTATTTAGATTTATTTGTAGGCACGATCTCAATTCTTTGTGACAACACTAGTGCCATTTGCATTTCTAAGAATCCTATCCAACATTCAAGGACTAAGCACATTGACATAAGGTGTCACTTTATTAGAGACCATGTGACCAAGGGAGACATTGAGTTACACCATGTGATAACTGATAATCAACTGACTGACATTTTTACTAAAGCACTGGCCTTCGACACTTTCAGCACTTTAAGGGCCAAATTGGGTGTGATTGACATTAATGCATGAACTTAATTTTTACTGATTTCTGATCTATTATTTACTGTTTATTTTTACTTCTAATGCTTTATTGTTGTAGTTTTTCCTTGTTTATGTTTGTAGTAGTTTTTATTTTTGGTGCTTTATTTTTTGTATGCTTTAAGTTTTTTTTTATATCATTGCTGAATTAATATCTTATGCCTTATTTTTATTTTTTAAAATTTGTAGTCAATGATTTTCATCTCTTAATCTATTAAAGGATAAAAATACTGTTAATTGTGTCTCTTTCTCTAACCTATTTTAGTGGTGTAATTCTCATTTCTAAACAAAAGTTTATCTCAGATTAACAACTGGATTTTGCAATTGAGATCTTTTCTAGCTTCCTACTATAATCTAGCCTATATTTATAATGATCAAAGTCTTTATGTTACTTCAAGATTTCTCGTTATCCCGTCATTATATTTCTCATATGATTCTTGATTCTGGTTTGTGGTATGTTCTTCCCAATATTAGAGAGTGGGTTTTTCTTCTCTAATGTCTAGAAAATATACTCACAGCTAATAATATTTAAGAGTTTTTTAAGGAGAATCTAGCTTGCAAAAAATAAAAATAAAAAGTGGCTAATGATGCCAAAGAAAAAGATGCGCAATGATGCCAAATTGAAAAAAATATACACAAAGTGTATCAAAAATCAAAACATGTGCAAAGTGCGCCATTCAATGGATAAGAGGCATAAAATGAGCCCATCAAAATCAAGCTCTCTTCTCTTTTCAACTCTTAAAACTTAGAAGAATTCATGTATCACTTGAGATTTTCAAAAACTTTATTTTAAATTTTGTGATTGTAACAAACTACTTTTATACATTATTATTCTATAAGATATTTTTCTGAAACTAAGTCATGAACATATCTCTTTTTCTTATACAATTGATGTTTTTTCGAGTTAGATCTTTTGATTTCAAAAGACAGTTTTTACCTAAAAGAAGTCTGAGCTTAGGGCTAACATGATCGGATATTTTATCGTTTTTGGATTTTTGATGTTGTTAACTCATTGACTTACAAATATTTAAAATCAATCACATGGAGACTATGTCATATTCATGCCTTGATAAAAAAAAAACTCTGCTTTTTATTAGTTTTTATGTCTTTTTCGTATTTTATTTTTATCTTTTTAGTTGCTTTTAATATTTTTTGGCCTTCTCTGATCATCTCCATCCATCCTCTATTTTCCACTTTTTTTCACATCGGCCCAGACGATAATCATATCGTCCTGACCCATCGGTTCAATTTTCTTCAAAATGTCCATCTACTAAATGTTCTGACCCTTATTATACTCTTCGTCCTACATGATTTATTATCATCCCGGAAGATCTGATCGATATATGATTCAATCATCTATCATCCTAAACTACCCTTTTGCATGCTGGACGATGCTTTCTGTAATGGTAATCATCCCATACGATCCACTGTTCATCCTAGACGATACACGTGGAAATACATTTAAAAGCCTTAAATTCAGCTGGTATGATCCATTATTGGTGATCATCCCGAATAATCCACCTGTTCGTCCTTGATGATATGCGTGGCACGTGTTTTATGAAAGTTTGTTAGGGATGTTAAGCCCAATGAACCGGCACAAAGCTAACCAAGGGAGGGTGAATTGGTAATTTAAAAAATCTTTCTCAACAAAATCACAAAACTCAAACCAAGTTCACCACAATGAAAATCAAAAAGTACGAAAAATTAAATGCGGAAGCAGTAGAAAAAGAACAAAAGAATTTATAGTGGTTATGTCAAATCGACCTACGTCCACTGCCTTGAGGTACCCTCTGAGTATTGCACTACAAATGCGACTCTCCTTTTGCTCCTAAAGCAAGGCAGAGAAGCCCTTATAAAAACTCCTTTATGCCAACCACAGTGAGGCAGAGAACCCAACTCCTTTTGCTTCCTCTTAAAGCAGGCAAAGAACCTCTACCAATTATTGAAGTTGACCTCCCTTGAATCCCTAAGGATGAAGGATGACGACTGGAGAAGACACCTTGGACCTTGCTTGGAGCAACCTTTGTGAATCCCTCTTATAAACTCCCCCTCACAAGTTCCTCCCTCTCTCTCCCTCTCCTCTTGGCTCTCTCAGGTCAAGACAGCAGAAAAAGATCTTATAAATAGTAGAACAAGAGCTCTTAAATAGAAGAGCTTTAGAATAGCTTATTAATTACAACTTGTTGACTTTATCAACCAAGACGATATAAATATCATCCTGTACGATCAGCACAATTTAAGCCAAATCTGGCAGGATGATCTGAGACAAACAAAAGAAATTTTTTCATATTATTGAGGATGATATAATAATGTCATATACGATCAGTTCAAATCACAAAATTTTTGCCAGATCTTCGCTCTCAAAGGAAGTTTGGACGATCATAAAAATAGCTTGATCATCATGGTCGATCTTGTGATTATCCCGAATGATTAGCTCAAAATTGAGGAAAATCAACCAGAACATTGCTCCGAATAAGAGCTGGCCGATGTTGATTGTTCAGGAGAAACTAAGGTTTTTGAACTGATCATCCCGAATGATCCTGCGATCTTCTAGGACGATGTGATCGTATCAATCAAGCCTTAATTGCTTTCTTAATTATCAAATTAATTTTGGCATAATTGTGTTAAATCATCCAAGCCGATGTAATGGATCATCTTGGCTGATGTCCAAAAATAAAATTTACCCAAATAGTTCTGGCGGCTGATTCTTTCTTATTTAAGCCTATCGTCCTGGCCAATATAAGAATCGTCTAGGACGAAGTGCTTAATGACGACTGCCTTAACAAGGATGCCCTAATTAGGGTTTTTATTTTTAGTCAGATCGTCCTGACCGATATGAAAATCATCCTGGACGATGTACTCAAATTAGAATACTCTAAAAAATCCCTCAAGTGTGTGTGCAATGTTACTTAGCATCAAGAACCACTTTTACAAAGGAATTATGAAAGGAAAAATTATAAACTAACTGCAAACATAATCTACCCAATCTTGAGCTGGCTTGAGTTGCACTAGATCTTGTGGACCTAAAACGTTAATAGGCAAGGTAGTCGTAGAAAATCATAAATGTTTGTTATCAAAGTCTAATCCATAAACTCAGATTTGCAACAATCTCCCCCTTTTTGATGATGGCAAACACAACCAGAAAATTCCAAGTAGTTATGACAGTCTAATGGAAATAATGTAACAAAAAGCAGTTAAGTAAATTCCAGAATCAAAGTATAAGGTACAACAGACTACTCCCCCTTTTGACATCACAAAAGGGAGGAGGAAAGTAAAACATAATAGAAACTAAACAACAAAATGAATACAAACTACAAAAAAACTGCATAAAAAAACTAGAAAAATGAGGGCTCCTGATCATTAGAAGGAGGAAGTGGTGGTGGTGCCTGAAAGTAACTGGTCAACATGGCAAACTGAGATCCAAATCAGGCCATGTCCTGGTCGTGCTAGTGCTGCATGCGAATATTATCCTTAGTATGTTGCGGCTCCTGTGCAGCAACGTAAGCCTCAAAGCGGGTATCCCAGTGATCAAATCTCTCCACCAACTAATTCAGCTGAGAGTGTTGGCAGAGCGGAACAGGTGCAGGAACAAGAGCGGGAGCCTCCTCCTCCTCAGCCCCCTAAGCTTCCTCGTCCTCTAGGTGGAGACGAGTACTATGAAGGACGTTGAAGGAATTATTCAAGTAGAAGGCGGGCTGATAGTTGGGAGGAGTAGGATATTGGAGGTTATATTTTGATTATATAACATATGCAATGATATATCCTAGAGTAAGATTTGACTTCCTCCTATAACCTGGATCTTGAATTGTAGTCAAGTGCTCGATGTAGCAATATATCAGGTTAGTTGCATTGAATTCTCGATGGTCCATAATATTAAAAGTGGTGAGTGAAGGAAGGGGAGTGATATGGATTCAATCACCAGCTTTGGGAATAACAGAGGTGCGAAGGACATGCTGGATCGTCCTAGCATCTTTAAGAAAATAACTAGTCTCTCCAACATTAAAGTGGGAATTAGAGTTGTGGAGAAAGTGATTGGTTGAACCTTAGTTAAAATTAGGATCAGAACACAGGGTATGCATCTTATCCCCTGTGGTAGAAAGCTATAACAGTTCTGCACAGTCTTGGTATGTGATCTCGACAGGGTGTCGATTCACATACGAGGTAAGAGTAGTAAAAGCAGAATTAATTCGGAGGCTAAAGAAGAACTCAAACATAAGCTCTGAATTAAAGGGGATTGCAAGAGTGAGAATGAAACATAAAGAGGTGTGAGATAATAAGTCAAGTACCGGATATGAAAGGTGGGTTGGGTTGATTGATCGAGAGATAGTGATGTTCGCAGTCTTATAGTATTAGTAGGGGGCCTGATCGTTCACCTCCAGGAATTGAGGGTCCAGAGTGGCCCTCAAGGAGCTTCCGGATGTGTGATGAGAGCACTTTCCGCCAGCTATTAGCAGAAAATAGAAAGGAAATAGGAAATAGGAAGCAAAGGGAAGAACTAGGTGTGAAGAAATCTAGCTGGAAGGCTCTGAATTTAAAGGATCGGCAGGATCATCCAGGTCGATCGCAGGATCGTCCAGGATGATCTGGTGTAATTATTGTGGCTGGACAATTGGTCAAAAAGGTGGTCCTATCATCTGAGATGATCAGATATCATACATGATGATTAGACATAGGTGTTCGTCCCGAGGAGTCAAGTCGGACGACCGTTGAAAAAAGTAGATCGTTCGGGCCGATTAGGTAGATCATCCAGGACGATGCTCAATAATGGATCATATCGGTTGAATTTAAAACATTTTATATCATGTGCCACGTGTATCGTCCAAGACAAATAGTTGACCATCCATGATGATTGTCCAAAAATGGATCATCCTGAACGAATTTAAAGATTTTAAACGTACTGACACATGTATCATCCAGAATGAACATGTGTATCGGACGAGATGATTACCAATAAACTCATCGTCCATGATGAAAGTAGATCGGCCAGGACAATAAAGATGATTGTACCAAAAGACAATCATATCATTCAGGACGATAATGGATCGTCCAGGACAATGAAGAGTAGAAAGGTCAGAATATTCAGCAGATGGATTTTTTGAAGACAAATGAGCATATCATCCCAGACGATGTGACAAAAATTTGAAAACAAAGGAAGGATTTAGATGATCAGTGATGGCCTAAAAACATTAAAATTCCTCAATCATCCGACTACGGTCCCTCCAACCTCCACCGCCGGACTACGATCCCTCTAATCACCGTCGCTTGTCAACTACGGTCCCTAACCTCCAACCTCCACCGCTGGACTACGATCCCTCTAATCACCGTCGCTTGATAAAAATAAAATATGAAAAAAGATATAAAAACTAACAAAAAGCAAAGGTTTTTCCCTTTTTTTAATTTTATTTTTATCAAAGTTTGAATATGATAAATTTTCCATGTGATTGAATTAAAAATTTATAATAATCAGAAAACTCACATCATCGAAACCTGAAAAACGATAAAGCAACCAATCCTGTTAGTCCTACCTCGGACTTCTCCATGGCAAATTGTCGTTTGAAAATAAGGATCTTAAATCAGAAAATTAATTGGATAAGAAAAAAGATCTTCTTAATACTTGGTTCTAGAAAAATATTTTATGAGAAAATATTTCAAAGTAATTAATCACGATCATGAATTTGAAAAATCAAGCCTTTAAAAAAATATCAAGTGACACATGAAATCTTCTAAGTCTTAAGAGTTGGAAAAAGAAGAGAGCTTGCTATTGATGGACATATTTTATGCCTCTTGTCTATTGAATGTTACTTTTTTGTGCATCTTTTGATTTTTGATACTCGTTGTGTATATTATTTTTATTTTTAAATTGGCATCATTGACCATTCTTTTTATTTTTTGCAAGCTAGATTCTCTTTCAAAAAGCTCTTAAAATATTCTTAGTTGTGAGTATATCTTCTTGATATTAGAGAAAAAAAGCTCAACTAATATAGGGAAGAACAAACCACAAAATAGAATCAAACGTTATATGATAAATACAATGACAAGTTTTCAAAAATTTGAAGGTAATGTAAAGACTTTGAACATTAAATATAAGATAGATTACTGTAGTAAGATTGAAAAGATCATAATTGCAAAGTCTAGTTGTTGATTTGTGATAGACTTTTATTTGGAAAAGAAAATTATACCACTAAAGGAAGTTAGAGGAAAGGAAACAATCAATGGTGTTTCCCCTTTAAATGTTTTAGAGATGTCAATCTTTTGATTTACAAATTTCCAAAATAAAAAATAAGGCACAAGATATCAATTCGGCAGTGATCTTAAAAACAAAAAAGTGCAAAATCGACAAAAGAAAAAAATGACTATGCAAGTAGAAAGTGGAACCATAAATTCAAAGAAAAAGAAAAACCAACAACCAATAGGTCAGAAAATCATGTAACTCAGAATTGATTAAGTAGCAGAATTATGCAGTTAATAGCCGTGAGCCTCCGCAGTCCAAGTACCATATGCTCTCACGAGGCCTTTTATGAGAGCACTTCTGCAAAATCATCAAATATTAAATTTAGGAACCCAAATAGGTTTGGGTTCCTTCTTATGAAAAGAAGAATGTGATGCATGAGTGTTATGCTATAAATTATGCAATTTGGGTCTCTACATCTAATGCGTACTACGGTGAATGGTGCAAGTATGTGCTATGTGTCCTAACATGCCACATGAAAAATATATAACACCAGGAAAAGGATTTCTTAATTGAATCGGGTTATAATGCCTCTTCCTAGTTTTTGGCTTTAGATCAAATGTGGGTGTCATCCAATTTTTCTTGAGTGCATCAATTCAGCTTTAAACCTTGAGTTAGCACTTTCTAAAGTGGCATTATTAACTCTCAAATTGTGCTCTCTCTGTTCAGATTTCTTAAAATCTGATTCAGGTGAGGTGTGTGATGTTTTTAATGAATCATGTTCAATCCCCAATTCAGAGTGTTTTTATTCAATCCATCAAACTCATCAAGCAAAGACATGTGATTGTTATCATTTACGTGGTTATCTTTACTCAAAATTTAATGTTCTTTTTGTAAATTCAAAAACTCCAACTTTAAACTAGCATGATTTTTCTTAAATTTTATATATGATGCATAAATTTTCTCACATATTTCAAGCAATTGGTCATAAATTGGTTGGCATACCTCTTATTGGTCAGATTGTTCAAGATGATCGTTGGCCATTAAGCATAAGTTTGTAGTTTTCTCCTCTGCTTAGTCTCAGAGGAGTTAGATGCAGATTCCACCTAGAATTCCTTTTGGACTCGCTTCTTATCCTTTTTGAACTTAGGTTACTCCTCACTATTTTCTTTACTTGAGTGATCCTTAAGTGTAGTACAATCAGCTTTGATATGCCCAGGCTTCCTACATTCAAAACAAACAACATCAGAAGAACCTTTAAAATTTTTGCTATCCTTACCTCTTTTCTAATTCTGATGATGCTTGTGGCTCTTCCTTAGAAAGTTTTTGAATTGCCTAGTGATGAAGGAAACTTCATCGCTTTCAGACCCGGAAGAATATGTATTTATTTCATTCCTTAAGTGTTATAGTTTTCTCCTTCTCACATGCATCCAAATTTTTTTGATTCACTCCTTGCTCATAAGCAATGAACGATCCAAGTAAGTTATCAATCGAATAAGTATTCAAATCTTTGGATTCAGTAATTACAATAATCTTAGCTTCAAAGGAAGAAGGAAAACATCTCAAATTTTTATTAACCTTTTCAAAATTTGTGAGTTCTCTTCCTAAAGAATGTAATGATGTAACAATTTGAGTAAATCTCGTATATATATTAGAAATTAATTCTTGAGGTTTCATACGAAGGAGTTCATAATCATGCAAAAGAATATTCAAACGAGATTGCTTAACTTCATTGTTCCTTCATAAGTAATGCATAATTTATCCCAATTTTCTTTACTAGTTGTGCAAGTTGAAACCCACATGTAATCTTCAGATTTTAAAGCATAGAAAAAATAGTTTAAACATTTTACATTTAATTATTCTAAATCCCTATCATTGAGAGTCCATTCGATAAAAGGAAGTGGAACAGTAACGCCATTAAGTTTTCCAGTTAGAGATGTATAACCATCCTTAACAAGCATCCACATGTGATAATCAATTGATTGTAAAAACGTAGACATGCGAGTTTTCAAAAAATAAAAAAGGATATTATCAAACAAAGGTGGTTGCGTAATAGAATACCCTTCCGCAGTATTACGATTTCCGTTGTTAGCCATGGATCAAAATTTAAAAAGTTTTCAAAGTTAGTTTTTATGAATCCCACTCTGATACCACTTGAAAGTTTGTTAGGGGTGTTAAGACCTATGAACCGGCCTAAGGTTAATCAAGAGGGAGGGTGAATTGGTAATTTAAAAAATCTTTCACAATGAAAGCATAAAACTCAAACCAAGTTCACCACAATGAAAATTAAAAGTGCAAAAAATTAAATACGAAAGCAGTAGAAAAAGAACACAAGGATTTATAGTGGTTCAGTCAACTCGACCTATATCCACTCTCTAGAGGCACCCTCCGATTATTGCACTTTAAATGTGACTCTCCTTTTGCTCCCACAGTAAGGCAGAAAAGTCCTTACAAAAAATTCCTTTCTGCTATGTCCGACAAGGCAGAGAACCCAACTCCTTTTGCTTCCTCCTGAAGTAGGCAAAGAATCTCGACCAATTGCTGAAGTAGACCTCCCTTGAACCCCAAGGACGAAGGACAACGACTAGAGAAGACACCTTGGAATCTTACTTGGAGCAACCTTTATAAATCTCTCTCACAAACTCCCCCTCACAAGTTTCTCTCTCTCTCTCCCTCTCCTCTTGGTTCTCTCAGGTTAAGACAGCAGCAAATATCTTACAAAGAGTAGAATAAGAGCTCTTAAATAGAAGAGCTTCAGAATAGCTCATTAATTGCAACTTGCTAAATTTATCATCTAGGATGATATAAATATCATCTTGTACTATCAGTACAATTTAAGCCTAACCAGCCTAGACGATCTGAGACGAACATAAGAAATTTGTTCATATCATCCAAGACGATATAATATCTCCCATTAAGATTAGTTCAAATCACAAAATTTTAACCAGACCATCGCTTTGAAAGGAAGTTTGGACGATCACAAAAATAGCTTGATTGTCTGGGCCGATCTCGTGATCGTCACGGATGATTAGTTCAAAATCGAGGGAAATTGTCCACAACATTCTTTAAATAAGAGATGGCCGATGTTGATCGTCAAGGAGCAACTAAGATTTTTAAACTAATCGTCCAGAATGATTCTATGATCGTCTAGGATGATGTGATCATATCAATCAAGCCTTAATATCTTTACTTAATTATCAGATTAATTTAGGCATAATTATGTTGAATCATCTAGGCTGATGAAATGGATCATCCTGGTTGATGTCCAAAAATAATTTTCACCTAAATAGATCTGGCGGTTAATTCTTTCTGATTTGAGCCTATCATCCTGGCCGATACAAGGATCGACCAGGATGATGTGCATAATGACGGCTGCCTTAACAAGCATGCCCTAATTAGGGTTTATATTTTTAGTCAGATCATCCTGGCTGAAATAAAAATCATCCTGTATGATGTACTCAAAATAGAATACTCTAAAAAATCCCTCAAGTGTGTGTGTGTGCAAGGTTACTTAGCATCAAGAACCACTTTTACAAAAGACTCAAGAAAGGGAAAATTACAAACTCACTTCAAACTTAATCTACCAAATCTTGAGCTGGCTTGAGTTGCACTCGATCTTGTGGACCTGAAACATTATTAGGCAAGACAGTCATAGAAAATCATGAATGTTTACTATCATCAAAAGTATAATCCATAAACTCGTATTTGTAATATTTTAAATGTTTTAAATTCGGCCGGTACGATCCATTATTGGACATCATCCTAGACGATCCACCTAATCATCCTGGACGATCTACTTTTTTAATGGTCATCTGGATTGTCGCCTCGGGTAGATCGCCTGTGTCTAATCATCCTAAACAATATTTGATCATCCCATACTATCGCACCACCTTTTTAACCAATTGTCCAGCCGCAATTATTGCACTAGATCGTCTTAGATGATTCTACGATCGTCCTTGATGATCCGGCCGATTCTTTATAAACTGAGCCTTCCAGCCATTTTCTTCATACTAACTAACTCCTTCTCCTTGCTTTTCTAATTCTTTTGTGATAATGGCCAAAGGATAGCGTGCTCGTTACCCTTATGGAAGCTCCTCGAGGGCCACACTGGACCCTTGATTCCTGGAGGCAGATAATCAGGCCGCCTGCCAATGCTACAAGGCGACCAGAATCATAGCCTCCTGGACCGTCAATCTAAATATCTTGTCTTATTCGGTACTAGACTTATTTGCCCACACCTCCTTGTGCTTTCTTTTGACTCTTGCTGTACTGTTTAATTCTGAGTTACTCTTTGATTTTCTCGCAAGTCTCCGTATGAATTCTACTTTTACCTCTATTGGCTCATATGTGAATCGACGTCCCATCGAGATCACAAATCAGGATTATACGGAGATTTTATAGATTTCTACCACAGGGGATAAACTTCACACCTTATGTTCTGACCCTAATTTTGACTAAGCTAATGCCAACAATTTTTTTCTCAACTCAAATGCTCACTTTCACATGGGCGAGACTAGCACCTTGCTCAAAGATGCTAGGACCGTTCAACATGTCCTTCACACTTCCATAATTTTAAAGGCTGGTAATTATGTCCACATTACTCCCCTTCTTTCAATCAGCACCTTTTATATTTTAGCCCATCATGAATTCAATGCTATCGATCTGATCTTTTGTTACATCGAGCATTTGATCACCATTCGTGACCCAGGACATAGGAGTAAGACAAATCTGGCCTTATGACATATCATTTCTTATGTCTTAGAAATTAAATACAACATCCAATTTCATGCTCCTCCCAATTTCCATCCAGCCTTCTATTCCAATAATTCATTCCATGTTCTTTATAGTAATCGTCTCCACCCGGGGCACGAGGAAGCTGAGGCAGCTGAGGAAGCGGCGGCTCCCCCATCTGTTCTTGCACCTGCTCTACTTCACCAGTACTCTTAGTTGGATGAACTGGTGGAGCAGTTTGACCAGTGGGAAGCCAGTTTTGACACCTACGTTGCTGCACAAAAGCAGTAACACACTGAGAACTTAGCCCGCTTCGACGCCTACGTTGCACACCAGCAGCATCAGCACGACCAGGACATGGCCTAGCTTGGGGCACAGTTTACTACGTTTTCCAGCTACTTTCAGCATCCACCACCACCACAACCCCCTCCTTCCGATGATCAGGACCCCTCATTTTTTTAGTTTTTGATGTTTTTTCTCTTTTCAGTGTAGTTTTTCTTATTGTTGTTTAGTTTCTATCTTTTTTTTTTTACTTTCCTCCTCCTTTTTGTGATTTCAAAAGGGGGAGTAATCTGCTGTACTGTTTACCTTATACTTTGATTCTAGTATTTAGTTGATATGCTTTTCTATTCACTATTTCCATTAGACTGCCATAACTGCTTGGAATTTTCTTATTATGTTTGCCATCATCAAAAAGGGGGAGATTATTGCGTATCTAATTTTCAGAAATAAAATTGTGATGATAGCAAACACTTTTATTTTACTACGACTACCATGCCTACTAATATTTCAGGTCCATAGGATCAAGATTGCAATTTGAACAAGCTCAAGATTGGGTATACTAGTGTTGAGTCATTTTATAAACTTATTTTCTTTCTTGAGTCTATTTAGAATAAGTGTGGTCCTTGATACTAATTAACCTTGCACACACATACTTGGGAGAATTTTTTCTGTCTATACTTAGAGTTCTCTATTTTGGGAACATCATCAAGGACGATCCCCATATCATCCTGGATGATAAGACTAAAAATAGAAACCCTAATTAAGGCATCCTGATTAAGGCATCCTTTATTAAGAACATCATCCTAGACGATATTTATATCATCCGGGATAATATGCTAAAAAAAAAGAATCAGCTACTAGACATCATCTAGGGGATCGTCCTGGACGTTGTAACACAATTATGCCTAGACGATAAAACACAATTATGCCTAAATTGATCTAGTAATTAATGAAAGCAATTAAGGCTTGATTGTATGATCACATCATCCTAGACGATCGTAGGATCGTCTGGGATGATAAGTTCAAAAGCCTTAGTTGTTCCTAGATGACCAAAATCATACAGCGTCTATTTAGGGTGATGGTCTAGATGATTTTCTTTATTTTGAACTAATCATCCTGGATGATCGTGAGATCGGCCTGTACGATAAAGCCGATTTTGCATCGTCTAGGACCTCCAACCAGTGTGATAGTCTGGACGAAATTCTACAATTAGAACTAATCATTCAGGATGATATACCATCGTCCTAGATTATATAAACAAATTTTCACTAATCATCCCAAACCGTCCTGGCAGATTATGCTTAAATTGCACTAATCATACAGGACGATATTAATATCGTCCTGGATGATAAACTCGGCAAGTTGCAATTAATGAGCTATTACAAAGCTCTTCTATTTAAGAGCTCTTGTTCTACTATTTAGAAAATCTTTTGCTATTGCCTTGAATTAAGAGAGCCAAGAGGAGAGGGAGAGAGAGGGAGGAACCTATGAGGGGGAGTTTGTGAGAGGGTTTCACAAAGGTTGCTCCAAGCAAGGTTCCAAGGTGTCTTCTCTGATCGTCGTCCTTCATCATTGGGGGTTCAAAGGAGGTCTTCTTCAGCAATCGATCAAGGTTCTCTTCCTGTTTCAGGAGGAAGCAAAAGAAGTTGGGTTCTCTACCTCGTCGGGGTCGGTGGAAAGGGGTTTTTGTAAGGGCTTCTCCGCCTTGCTGTGGGTCGTCGTCCTTCATAATTTGGGGTTCAAAGGAGGTCTTCTTCAGCAATCGATCAAGGTTCTCTTCCTGTTTCAGGAGGAAGCAAAAGAAGTTGGGTTCTCTACCTCGTCGGGGTCGGTGGAAAGGGGTTTTGTAAGGGCTTGTCCGCCTTGCTGTGGGAGAAAAAGGAGAGTCACTATGTTTGGTGCAATACCCAGAGGTCGCCTCCAGGGAGTGGACGTAGGTTGAGTTGACCGAACCACTATAAATTTATGTGTTATTTTCTTACTACTTTCTGCATTTATGGTGAGGGCATTTCCTAAGCATCTTTTTAAATCTCTCCAAAGTTTCATAAATTGACTCTCCTCCAAACTAGAACAAATATGTGATATCATTCCTAAGTTTGATAGTTTTTTAAGCTGGAAAATACTTAGCTAGGAGATTTTATGTCAACTCATTTCAAGTAGTTATAGAACATAAAGTAAGAAATTAAACTACATCTTAGCTTTGTCTCTTAGAAAAAATGGAAACAATTGAAGCCAAATAACATCATTGCTAACACCATTATACTTGAATGTTACATAGATTTCTAGAAAGATAGCTAAGTGTTTGTTGGGATCCTTAATAGAAGTTCACCTAAACTAAAAATTTTAAACCATCTAAATTATGGAAGGTTTCAACTAAAAGTTATTAACCTAGATAGTGGATCTATTAATACTCTAATGAGTTTCATTTATTATTAGATTGACATACTCCCTAAGAGGTCTAGGATGGTCTTGATCTTGAACATGTTTAGGCATACCCAAAGCTAAAGTCTTTTTTAGATTTTTTTTATTTTTTGTAAGGGTCCTTTCAATCTCTAAGTCAAATAATAAGGGCTTCTTATTAAGTCTACTACACATGCAAAAGTAATGTAAATAATTAATAATAAAAACTAAATAAGAAAAAAAAAATATTTTTCCAAGATTTTTTAAGCAAGATACATGACACATAATACAATTAGAATTAAATATGCAACTATTTCAACAATATAAATCAAATTGCAAATTCGCATGTTACTTCCTTAGCAATAGTGCTAAAGTTAATGTGCTAGGCTGCATGGATTATATTTATGATATGGGTTGAAACATGTTTAACTTTTCTTTTATATGTAATACCCACTAAATATGCAAGTGCACATGTTGATCAAGTAATAAAGTAAATTGATAGAGTGTTAATCCTGCAAGAAAGTGTTCTGCTAATATGCAATCAAACTAATACTATTTATTATAGCTATATTTTTTTTAATCTTTTATAGCTACAATGTTTATCTTAATAAATGAAAATTAGGGTTGAGATTCTATCTAGTTGGGGAATGGCAAAGTAAAGATAAGATAATAGTTATTAAAATATTTTGGACTAGTGATTGTGAATTATCTAAGTTTTAATAAGTAGACTCTTCTATATTTGATGTGGATCAAAGCATATGCATCCCTAGATATCTATTGAACTTGTTAAGATGTAAAGGCAAGTTTATAACCTTCCTATAGTTATTGCATCTCCATAGAACTTAGAACATTAAACATCTTATATTAAGGCATACAGAGTTCCATTGTAACATTCCTAATTTTTTCAATATTCATCCATCAAGATAAAATTATATGCATTAAATTAAGAATGAGAGATATTAAATACATTCATTATAAATTTCAAAGTACAAGAGTCTATATTAGTAATTTCTTATGATTCACATCATCATCCCAAAACTATGAAATTAGTCAGCTATGAGAACAACATAAAATAAACCAAGATTAATTACTTACATATAAGAGAAAGTACAAGTGTTTGAGTTAAATAAAATGGCACTTGGATAGTACAATGCGCTTTCCACACTCATTTCTCTTCCATATGTTTGAGTGCTTATGGATAGATATGCTGCAATATTGAAATGGAGTATCATTCCCTCTATTGTCCTCCCTTATAATTTACTCTAAAGGGGCACAATAATTTAAGCACTCTAGACCCAATAAAAATGATAGCCCTTGGAAGTTCTGACTGAACTCCGATAAAACTTCACTCAAATGAGTTGAAAAAAAAAATTATATAAAAATGGACTCGAACACCATGATGCTCTACATGGTGGCATTGTGATATATACAATAAACTAGTGCATTAGCATTGTTGTGTTTGCTCCACTATGGCATTAGGTTAACCTAACTTGATTATTGCCTTAACTGGTACAACTTTTGGTTGAGTTAATGTGGCTCCTCATTTTGACTATTGCCCCGCCATGGTATTACAAATGTTGAGTGCTATGGCACTTGAATATGTAATCCTCCACTAGGATAGTGTGTAGTTCTATGCTCCAACGCTCAAATTCCTGAGACTTAGATGTTTTAGTGCTGATTTTTAGTGCAACGGCATAATGAAGCATTGTGATGCTCACCTTGAATCCATCAATGGGCTGAATTAAATACCATTTTTTTCAAGGCTCCTACATTGTAGTGTTTAGATCTGGTGATATGGTGTTGTAGGAGATACAGCTATGGTAGTTAGAGTGTTGTGGCACCTGTTCAATACTTATGAATTTTCTCTTTTTTTTGGAATTTCCTATAATATTTTTATTGATATTTAAGATATTAAAATACTATAAAATTTAAACATAACAAACATAAAGAACCACATTTAGTTTCTTAGGTTGATAAATATTATTCAATTTATAGTCATTGATCAACTTCAACCATCTTCTTTGTCTCAAAATAAATTATTTTTGAGTGATGATATACTTTAAACTCTAATTATCTATATTTACATAGGCTCAATAGTGTTGAGTGTGTATTGGGTAAGTTCAATATTATTAAGAGTGAACGAGTGAGTTTAATAGTTTTGTGTGAACGGGTCAAGTCTAAGCGAGTACCGAGCAGGGGGGGGGGGGTAAATGATATCTAAGAGCTGCTAGTGATCTGTGCTAAGCCTTGGCCTAGAGGAATAGTTGAGTGAATCGAGGCTATAAAGAAGATGAACTCAGTGATTGGTTGGTCATAATAGGTCAAGATAAGGGCTCTTTTGGTAGCCATTTTCCTATAATTGGACTTGGAATGTGTGGGAGATGAAAGCATTTTCTCTTGGTGAGAGGGAGTCATTACAATTGTAGCCTCCCATATATGAGGTGAGTGGTGAGTTACTTTGTAGATGGGATCCTCCATTGCCCCATGGGAATGATGACTTTCCTTGATATAATAGGGTGAATGGGGTTGGATATTCTTTGGGATCACTCCTATCATATTGTTAGTAATAATAATAGGGTGCTTTTTAGTATTCATTTTCTCTTCAAGAATTATTGGTGTAAAAATTTTAATTTTTTGGATTTTCTAATCGAGATTTTTCTATTTCTCTAATTGGGAATCCTATTAATAATCTTTAATTTAAATTGTGTATGTTGAAAGGTTTAATTAAGAAGAAAGTTTGGACTTCTTCTAAGCACATCTCTAACTCTATATAGATTCTTCAAAAACAACTAAGTGATTTATTATTTCAAATTCAAAAGGACCCTTTAAATAAATATCTCAACTTGACTCTTTTAGATGTTAATAATCTTCTTAATGATAATTTTCCTCTTGGACATCTTGGAGCATTCAAAGGGCACAAACTAAATGGATGTATTACGGATAAGATTATTTAGTTATCCTCTATTCCAATATTTCGTGTAAGAAAAATAGTAATAGGATTCATGGTATTTCTTCTTCACATGGGTTATCTCAGATCCAAAAGTTATTTCTAATTTTTTTGGTTAGTATTTTAAGTATTTTTCAATTCTCCTAAACCAGCTAGTGCTTCTTCTTATAATAATTCGACTGGTATTGTTCTTATAGATTTTCATTATTCTACTCTTATTATTCAAGTGATTGTTGATGAAATCAATAATTTTTTTTTAATAGTCTTACTTCTTTAGCTTAGGGTTCGGATGGCTTTAATTTTGATTTTTTTAAGAATACTAGGGAGATTTTTGGACCTTTTCTTTATAAATATGTTCTTTATTATTTCAAAAAAGTTGCAATGCTAAGACGTTAAACCATATATTTCTCTACCGCCGCGAATATTCCAGGACGCAACACTACTGAAGCTACTACTATATCTCTTATACCAAAAAAGAATAGCGCTTCAAATGTCTCTAATTTCAAGCATATTTCTTTATATAATATTTTCTATAAGATTGTGGCAAAAATTTGGCTAACGTGTTATAACAGTCAACCTAGCTAAGAGCTCCTACACATAATATTATCCTTACTACAAAACTTTTAAGTGAATTCAATTCTTATTCTAGAGAAAAGTTTTTTTGCTAAATTATATATTTACAAGGCCTTTGATGTTATTTCCAGAGAATTTTGTATCGCAGAATAGTTCAAAAAGGTTTTTCTCAAATATTTATTTCTTTAATTCAAGACTTCATTATTGATATTTATTTCTCCATCATTCTTAATGGTTCTCTTAATGGAGTTTTTAGTTCTACTTCGAGTCTCCGTCAAAATTGCCCTCATTCTCCTTATCTTTTATGTGTATTGTTATGGATGTCCTTTCTTATCTTATTGATAATGATTCTTCTAATGAAAGATTTGAGGGGGTGAAGAATGGCGATGTTCCTTTATCTCCCCTCTTATATGTGGATGTTTTTTTTTTTTTTTTTTGTAAAGCCTCTTTTGAGAATGTTGAAAAGATATCTTAGTTTATTTCTCTATTCCTTATGTTTGTTTGTTAATAATTCTAAGAGTTCTCTTACCTTCTCTAAGAGTTCTCTTACCTTTGTTTAAATGCCGAAGAAAGTCTAAATTATCTATTTTTTAATGTGATTTTTCTTTCTGCGTTATTTATAGTTTCATCTCAGGAATTAATTTTTTAATGTTTCGGCCTAATTTGATTCAATTACGAGATTTTATTTCCTCTCTTCATTTGTATTCTAATGTAAAAATTTATATTTCCTTTTTGTATGTTGTTCTATTTATTTTAATTGGAAAGAAAGAAATATAAGAAGATTCGCTTTTATGCAATCTAGTGTTGAGTTGGATGGTTGTTTGATTAAAAAGGATTTGTTATCCAAATTTTCTTGTTGGAATTCCTTTCACTAAATTAAGAGTTATCTGTATTAATGTATTTTTTTTTTCTTTTTTTCAATTTTTAGTCAATTATTCTATTGTTTTTTGTTTGGGCTATGATGATTGGGATCTCTGGTCTTTTCTTGCATTATTTTTTTGCTCGACAACTAGGTTTTTTGCCTCGGATAGTCGTTTATAGTAACCAATGACTTATTTCTCTTGTTTTGATTTATCTATAGTTGGGCTTTTTAGGAGGTTTCTCCCTTTCACAGTATGGTAGCTTGATTCTACTTTTTTTGTTTTTCTTGATTATGGTTTTTATTTGTCTATTGTTGGTTTTTTATTTTACAAATGCTTCTTCACTTATTTAATGAATCTTTCCATTAAGACTTCACTCTCCACTCCATTAAATTGAACATGTTAATTAGTCAATTCAAGTAAACAAGGCCTTAAATAAGCTTATTTAGTCAACCTTTCGTTCAAATTCCAATCCCTTAGTTTCACATTGCTTCCAAACTCTTTTGTCAATCCCTTAGGTTCTTCAACTTTCCACCTAAGCTACCTTGATTCCTTTGACCAATCAAATGGTCAAAAAAGACGAAACAACCTTATTTGGTTAAAATTCCTTCTTACACTCCATTTACATCCAAAGACTCTAATCCAGCCTCTTCAAATGAACTCCAAAAATTTTCTAAGACTCAACCCGACCTGACTCAACCATAGGTTCTAGGTCCTACGGTTCTAGTGGTCCCCTCTACGTAAGAACAACCTAGGGTAAATTTCACCTGAGCCACCCACCTCCTCTACGCTTTAATGGCTTAAGCCACATGTCAAGCATCTAAGGAGTCCCCCCTAATTGATATTAACTGTTGATTTTGGTTATAACAGCTGGAATAAGAAAAGAGGATGGGAGTCATTCATTTAAGTTAATCTCTGAATTCATTCACTCCCCAAAGAATTCAATTTTTTTTTTCCTATCTAAAGCTTCCTCATCATTTACCTAGTTTTTCCGTGCCATTTGGAAGTCATCAATGGTGAGATCCAAAACAAACTGAAGCTAGCTCCATCCTAGTTGATCAAACTCCTCATCCACTCTATATCCAAACTTGAGGCCTTCTATAAATTCATAGGGAAGCTCAGCCTGAAGAAAATAAGCCATCATTCTTTCCCTGAGACTAATTATATGAAAGTAAAACTTTAACCCTAGGTATTTATTTAGGTTTCTAAATAAACTTTTAATCATTGCATCAATAGTTTGGAAATCACTCCCCCACTAATTCTTTGATCCTAAATTAGCTCTTTCTTAATTTTTTAAGCCATTTAATACAATGTATAAGTTTCATAAAGCTAAACCTAAGGCCATGGTTTTCAAGTTGACGGAGGAAGGAGACAATCTAATAGTTGTTGGATCTATTTATTTTAGGTCAATGATAGTGATTAAGTCATATCGACGGTCTAGTTGGATCCTTTAGAACTGTGGGTTAGCTAGATCTTCATCCAACCACAATAAGACCTTCCATGTAAAATCACGAGATTTGGCTTGACCATTCGATCCTTCTGGATTGAGATCAATCCCACAATTTGATCACAACCATTTGATCCATGGTGCAGTGGATCTGACGGCTTAGATCCTTGTCACACTGGGTTTATGATCCAGTCACTTGACCACCGCCTTTTGCATGGTCATGTGTCTTACTACCTGGTGTAAAGATATTGTACATTTAGCACCGCCGGCTCATTGTGTGATAAAATTCTTAAAATAAACTCAAAAAAATTACCATAACTTAAAAAAAAAAGTATAAATTCATTTTAAATCCATTTTTTGAGTTCTTGGACTATATGAATTCAAAATGAAGTGTACTTCATTTTAAAAATAGCTTTAAGTAACTTTAATAAATATATTTCTTATTATTTTAATTATATAGTAAAATTTCTTTTATTTTTAAATAAAAAAAATGTGAATAATTTTTGTTTAAAATTTGCTAGAGGTAAATTAGGGTTAGTTGTTAATATTCCTTGATTTTTTTTTCAATCTTATTTTATGCATATTTGACTTATACCTGAATTTATAAAAGTCTTGGTCATGATTTGGCCTAAACTTTTAAAAATTCATGTATAATTAAATTCAACGCGAACTAGTGCATATTAGAGCTCTATGGATTCAATGTAATGAGGACTTTCCAGTAAAATATAATAAAGATCAGATATTGCATAATTTGAGAGTAAATTAGCATTGTTGGTGTTTGGGTTTTCATGCATTACTTTCAAAATAAGGATGATCATAATCTCAAACTTGTTTGAGAATTATTTAAGGATGTTTCTCACATCCTATAATGATCTCAATCTAGTTTGATGCATGCATTTCTTAATGATTGAATGATAAAATTTATATATCATTATGGGATCCATAACTTTGATAATTCATTATAATCTTTCCATATAGCATTAGGTCACTTTCTATTGTTGTTGATTGCCGTGATTGTAATGTGTACAAAGGGTTAGAGAAATCATGATTGTAAACCTATCAAACTCTAGAGACATTAAGAACAATAATTAAAGATCTTGTCTTAGCAAAATTAGTCAAATCAAGGATTAACCTCATACATCCATTTTGGAAGAAACTTTGAACATAGAGAACAAAGTGTCATGTACCCCATGATCAAATTCACTATGATTAGACATTAATTGACCTTCAAACAACTATTAAATTCAATTAATCATTCCTTAAGGATTTTATTCCAATAAATCCTAATAAATTAAAAAAAAATATCTTAATTATTCAAAATTAACTCCAATCAATTCTAAATCAAATATAAAACTATTGAAAATTAAAATTTAGATATAAACACTTTATATTTTCATCAATACTTAGTTACCCTTAATTCATTTTTAATTAAATAAATTCATTAAAATTTAAATGAAATTCAGAATTAGAAAATAAATTTAAATAAAATTAAAGATAAAATAAAAAAAAGTTCTAAATATTATAATAAAAATACTTAAAATTTTAAATTAATTTCTAATTCATTTAAGATAAATTAATTTGATAATTTCATTGATTAAAATTTATTTTAATCATTTAAATTTGATAATTAATTTGAATTAAATTGATTCACGTCATTATGTCTAATGCTTGAATCCTTTTAGACGCTATTTGGGCATTAAACTTTAAGACCTTTTAATATTCTTTAAATAACAAAGAGATCTCCTATGTTTTGTGCACGACTCCTTTTAGGAAGGCACTAACACATTGGATTTGGGGGGTCTTCAATTAATTAATAATAATACAGACCTTATGTAGCATACTCGACTCCTTTTAGAAAGTATGTTACATTGCATTACAAGATCCCTTTCTCTATCTATAAGAAAATTTTAGAGGCTCTTATATGGCCGCTTATCCTGCATAGAGGATGGGTGTTTTTTTAGAAGCCTTAGGATTTATAAATTAATAACTCCTTTCACTTTGAGAGTTATCAATCTATAAGATCTTTAAAATTAAACTAATAACTTTAACCTCTAAAATTGGAATAATTTAAAAGTCAAATACACATCATTTTAAATTTTAATTAAATTCCCCTTAAGCTTTAATGAATAAACATTAAAAATACATGTAATTAAAATAATAAATTCCTATAGGACATACCAAAGCCATACAAACCCTTGCACCCACTTAGACCGTTTTTTTTTTTTTTTGAAGGAAGCAAAATGTATTATAAACTAAAAAAAGGAAGAACAAAAGCCTATAGCAAACAAGCTAAAGATTCCTCCTTCAACATATTAACAAATGAGGGAGGAACCATATCAAGCATAAAATTATCCTAAAAAAACGATGAAAAAACTCCAAAGTTAGCGCAAAAGTCCGCTAACTTATTATAATCTCTCTTAATGCAATTGAAAATAACATAATTAAAGTCATCTATAAATGAAATACTTTATGTTCCTTTTCCTCCTCTTTTGAGAGCTTTATAAATGAATTTGATGACATTTGCAATGTCGCTCTCAATAATGATTCCTTTGTACTCATGCATCCAATCTTTGATAACATCTTTAATAAATGTTATGGCAAGAAGCTCCAGGTAAGTAATATCCCTATGGATATACGATTTTCCAAAAGCTGCAAGCATTCTACCTTTATGATCTAACCACTCCTCCAATGCCTCCTTTGTAAGAAGATAATAAAGCAGCATCTACAATTACCTTGATCCAATCGGGTGGAGGAGAGTACCAACGATTTTCCAACAGCATTAGCTAATTAGTACTCAACCAGCCCGAAGAAATATAATTAGGAGAATTAGTACTCCTGCACAGCAAATCGCCTCAGCTGCTATGTGAACTGAGCTTTTTTCCTTTCCATGTACTAGTTCATTTCTCTCTTTCCAAGAGAAGTAAATGGCATTACACAACAAATTAAATAAAAATACATTTTGTTTTTCTAGCCAATTAAAAGTTTCTTCCTTAAAAAAGAAAGAAGGTATAACAAATCCTCAGCTGTTCAGCTGCTGAATTACTTCAATGATCTTAAAACATTTACAAACCAAATGATTTATGTTCTCTTCCTCATTGCATCCTCTTGGGCATAGTTCAAGCCTTTGAAGTCTTCTATATGATAAAAAGGAGTTAGTTGGCAAAGCATTATTGAGTACCCTCCACCAGAAATTTTCAACATGGGCACTCAGTTTTGATTTTTTCGGCCAGTTCCATCTTTTGAATTCAGTGTTTTGTTGTGTCTTATCTGCAACAGCCATTGAAGTAATTGTTTTCCTTGATTCCATATAATTGAACTCTAATTGATCTTTATCAAATTTGGGATGAATTTGAACCTTACAAATCAGATCCATGAGTTCATTCCCAAAAAAGTTCTCCAATTTTGGAATACTCCATTGACCTCCCTAGATAAATATGTCTACTGTGAATGATTCAGCAATCTCATCTTGAGAATTTACAAATGTAGGCCATTTGACGAGGCTTTTATCCATAATCCATATGTCTTCAAGGACATCAACTGATTGACCATTAGCTATGTTCCATCTCACAATTGGTCTAAGGTATTTTCCTCCATCCTTGATTAGCTTCCAGGCTATCAAAACAGAATTAGTCATGTTTACAGCATTCCAGCAGGAGCCATATATAGGATACATAATTTTATGCAACAAGTATCCTTCATCTTTCAAGTATCTCCAAGCTAGTTTAGCCCTTAAAGTGCCCACTTTGTTGGAGCATGAATGTAATCCTCTACCTCCATTATGTAGTGGTTCACACAATTTATTCCAACAAACATAGTGCAGACCATGCCCATTATTCATTTTATTCTAGATAAAATTATGGAATAATTTTTCTATCTCTTCAAGAGTACTTCTTGGAATCAGAGAAATAGTAGAATGAAAAGAGGGAAGGGAAAGGATTACCGATCTCACCAATGTAATTTTCCCTACCAAAGAGATGAATCTTGATCCCCAACTATTCAACTTCATTAAAACTTTATCTACAATGAATTGGAAGTCCCCTTTGGATAGCCTTCTTAATGCAATTTTAGCTCCAAGATAGTTGAACTCCTTAGCCTCTTTATATCCCATAATGCCTTTAATCTTCTTCTTTTTTCTTCTACTGACAGCTTTCCCAAATAAAATTCCAGATTTGCTTGTGTTAACTTATTACCCAGTCCAACTACAATACCTTCTTATAATACCCTTGATCATCTTCACGTTATTAATGTTTGCTTCAGCAAAAAAATTTACATCATCCGCATATAGCAAATGAGTAATCCTTGGACTGTTATGGCTCACCCGTACACCAATTGATTCCTTTTCAATAATAGCATTTGATAGAAGCTAAGAACATAGGATAAAGAGATAAGGTGACAAGGGACATCCCTGTCTAGAGCTGCTTTTGGCATTGATCCAAGTAGAAGGCTTTCTATTGATCAATATTAAAAAAGAAGGATTTTGAACACACTCCATGATGAGCTTAGAAAAGAAAATAGGAAATCCGAAGTATTCCATAACTTTATACAATGTAGGCCACCCCATAGAATCATAGGCATGTTCCATGTCCAATTTGATGGAGACAAGTCCTTTAGAAGCTTTAGAATATCTGAACTTGTGGAATAGTTCTTGAGCAATCAGAACATGCTCTTGAAGTGACCTCCCCTTAATAAAGGTCGCTTGCTCTAAGGAGATCAATTTTGGAATGATATCATTAAGTCTGTTGAGAAGAACTTTGGAGACAACTTTGTAAACCGTGTTATAAAGACTAATTGGTCTGTAGTTGGCTGCAGATTTTGGATTGCTGACTTTGGGGATTAACAAAGTGATAGTTTTCTTCCAGTTATCATTCATTTTTGCCGTAGAAAAGAACATCTAAATAGCTTTCCAGTAGTCATTTTTGATAATGGACCAATAGTTTTTTAGAAAGGAATAAGAAATTCCATCCTCACCTGGTGATGTGAATCCACTAGATTCTTTTATAGCCCTTTCCACCTCATCAATTGAGAAATCTTTGCTGAGCAGATTTGTTAGGACAACCAACTTTAGCCTAGTCTAGGCTGGTGGATTATTTTGGTTTGATTGCGGGTATCTTTGCCTAGAGGGCACCTACGTGTGTTTGCTTACTTTCTGTAAAATATAACATGTCATATTTACTTTTCTATCAGTGTACCAAGAGCAGAGTGAATGAGTGAGGATCATGTACTTTATTTTCATTTACTTTCCTATATATATAACTGCTCACAACACACTCATAATTGCATTTTATTTTATGTTATTTACATTTCTGCAAATTAGAATGTTCCTAGGAATTGATGTATATATAAAGTGTCATGTAAATTTAAATTTCATAGATACTGCGTATAGATCTATTTGTACAAAGTTAAGAGTTGTAAAAGAGTAAATAATTGCTTTTATGCATACAAGTGGGACTCCAAAAAATAATGTCCTCTTCCAAAGAATAGTCTTTTTAGAATTTCGTAAAAGAGTTGGAGCTCGAAGATAATAAGCAATTGTCTTTGATTCTATATATTATTATAGGATTAGAATCTAGGATTACTATTAATTTATTGTAGACCCCGGGTTGTACTTTATAAATTTTATTTTAATAAAATCAGTTCTTTTATATATGTTATTGTTCATGCATCATAAGCATCACATGTGTAGATTTTCATTTTGTGTAAGCATGTTATACAACATTTGATTTAAATTCTATAACAACTACTTGATTCCTAGGATAGAGCCTTCTAATTAAATCTTGCATTCATATGTCGATTATTGTGGTTAGGATTGCTAGCTGGCAGCTCACTCTAGGCAATTGGTAAGTCTTGATTGTATACACTCTTCTCTGCACCTTCTTTCGTCAATTCAAATAAAAAATCTTTAAATTTAATGTTGGAATTTATAATCTAAAGCATGTACATCAAAATTTAATTAACCCAAACATTTCTTTAAACTTTTATGAATTTTAAAACTATTTAGTTTTTATTTAAATTGAGAGCATTCTCTTAGGGGATGTAATTAACTATAAGGGCTTGCCCCTATATGAAGTCTATATCCTAGAATAAAATAAACCCTACCTTAGTTTTCTTTCTAAGGTAGGAAAATTTTTTGTGAATTTAGACTTTGCTTTATTCATGTTTTAAATTTAACTTCATAATCAAAAGATAGAAGGATAACGAATTTGCTTTTGCAACAAATTAAGTATCCTCTATATTTGATTATGGAGATAAATCTATTATTTATCTTTCTAATTGGAACGATAGGAGAATGTGATTATCATTCTTTAGAATGATTTGTATATTTCCTTTGTTGTGTTTGATTAGGAAAATAAATTGTAGTTTTATTTATTTCAAATCGATAGAAGGACATTACTCTAACCTTCACACGGAATAATGTCTAAACTATACACATTTAATTGAAAGAAAATTACGAAAATATAAATAAAGCAGATCTTGTGGGAATTAAAGCATTTTATTTAAAAGCATATTTTTTTAAACAAATAAAAAATATTTCCCAAAGGCTTATTTGTTGTTGATGTTGGTTTATTGGTCTTATTTATTAGTTGTTGTTTTCTCTCTTTTGTTTGTAGTTGGTGGTTTTTCTTATGGCCATTTCTTATTGGCTATTGTTGGTGTTTGAGTCTTGTTATTTTTTTATGTTTTATGATTGCTTTCTATTGTTAGCTGTTGGTGTGTTGGCTTTTCTATTGCCTTTCTCGTTGGCTGGAGTTGATATTTAAATCTTGGTCTTTTTAGAAGTTTGCTAATAGCTCTCTTTTACATTGTTGTTGGTTTGATGGTTTTTCTTCGGCCTTTCTCGTTTGGTTGAATTTTGGCTCTTACTGCTTTGAATTTGCATTTTTGGCTCAATTGTTGGACTGGATGGGTTTCTTCATGATATGGAGCTTGTTGATTACTATATGGTTGTCAACAGTCGGTTCTTAGTCGTTGGAGGCTGGTTCATTTCTTCAAGAATTCCTTCTGCTCTTAGTTATTTCTGATGGTAGGAATGTGCATTTGTTTCTTCATTTCTGTTTGACTTTTCGTTGCCTGTTTTTTTTCGTGTAGACATTGATGTATTTTTTCCTTCATCAAGAGTTTTCTTTTAGTTGGCATTTTCAAGGTCTTTTTTTATTTGTTTTACATTTTTTGTAAGTTTTTTCTTAATTTTCTTACACAAAAAAATATTTCTCTTGTAATATTTCATTTTTAATAAAAATTGGTATTTTTGCCCATAATTAAAAAAAAAAAATCCTCTATGAGGCCCACAAGATCTATCTTCTCCTTATAACCTACTTACTATCTTATAGATATTGATGGAGACACACAAATATACATAATGTATTCAACTAATATTTTTTTTTTAAGCATGTCCTTATCTTAAATACTTATAAACAAATAACCTTTAAATGAAAACAAGCTACATAATCTTTTGAAAACCCTGAACTTAGATCACGAGATTTCTTTTTTTATTTTTTATTTTTTATTTTTTAATTTTAAGGAAAAAATATTATAAAAAATTGAGAAATATTCTTAGAGAAATTTGTCCAAAAAAAAAAAAGAAGTCTTGAATCATTGTTGAATTTATCTTTTTATTTTTTATAGAAAATCTTGTATTTATAAATTTTCATGATTTTGATGTTTCTATTTTTCTCACCTACATCATAATGTTCTGAAAATTTTTAAGAAATAATTTTTTTTTAGATTTCAATTTCAAGACGAAATCAAATAACACATGTAATAAAAAAATTCGGATAGTTAGAGGCTTAGTGTTTAAATTTTAATTGTTTTCATTCAACATACTCATATTGTAAAACTTTATTACACTGCGGTGTATTGGAGCTGGAGAAATAGAAATGAGATTGTCCATGGGAAGGTGGCTCGTCCGAGCTCTGTGATTGCAACAAATGTTTTATCTTTAGCAATCAATCATTTTAATCCATTTCTAGATAGCTGGGGTGCTAATCTCTTTATGGAGTTCCAAAATGTTTGGCACCCTCCACCACTAAATTGGATTAAAATAAATGTTGATGCATCTCTTCTAAATACAAATAGTGCTGGAATTGGAGGTATCTTTAGAGACCACAAAGGAAGGTTACTACTTGCCTTTGGGGAGAGAAGAATTCACTCGGATATGGCACAACTTGAGATGGATGCTCTGATGTCAATTAGAAAGTTCATTCAAATGAGTAATAATTGAAGGTGATAACCTCAACGTTATCAAGTTTAAGTAAAATTATTTGAATAAGGCTAAGTGGCAAAGTTACACCCGGATAGATGAAGATTTTCTATTCTTGGTTGACTTCAATAAGATAATTTTTCATTATGTTCACAGAGAGTGGCTTTAGAAAATAATTTTTGTTTTGATAGTTC
The DNA here is from genome assembly GCF_001605985.2 of Dendrobium catenatum. Lineage (NCBI taxonomy): Eukaryota > Viridiplantae > Streptophyta > Magnoliopsida > Asparagales > Orchidaceae > Dendrobium > Dendrobium catenatum. The sequence continues at coordinate 219,529 of NW_021319755.1, read as the reverse complement.
TTCTTTTGCTAACTTCCCTTCTTTTCTTAGTTATTTGTTGAAGAAGGAATGTGAGCCTTTTCTTTAAATTGTATCTAGTTTTATTTTTTTAATGCAATTTGCAAGTTTAAAAAAAAAAAAAATAATGCCGAGATGAAGAGCTGTGATAGGGATTAATAATTTCTCCGCTGGACTGTAATGTACTGTTATGGGCGAAAACCCTAGAGTTTCCCTTTCATGATCAAGGCCAAAAGATGCTTCCTTCCTTCTCGCGCCTCCGTCTTCTCTCTCGCCGCCCTCTATACATATTCGTCATCCGCCGCCCACTTTCTTCCAACTTACCTCCCTGCATAACTTCTCTTTCTCACTCCTTTCTTCTTTTGCCCTACTCCCCACATTCTCCTTTCCTGCCTCACCTCAGCATATTCCCCTCCCCCTATCCCTCCCAATCCATTCCCTTCTCTTCAATACCAGAATCCTCCGATCTCAATGAGTTCTCATCCCTCACTTCTGTACCCACGCCAGAGTCCATCATCTATGTCATCAAGAAACTCGATAAAGTGCCTCAAAAGGCCCTCGACTTCTTCAACTTCGCCAAAGCCCATTATGCCCTCGTTCCCGGTCCCTCCGCTTACAACCTCATGCTTCGTATCCTTGCCCACAAGGACTTCATCTCTGACTTCTGGGTTCTCCTCAATTCCATGCAAAAAAATGGCTATAAGCTCGACGAAGGCGCCTATCGCGTCATACTCGGGTGCTTTAAGAACCAGAAGCTCATCGCTGATAGTTCTTCCCTCACGAAATTCTACTATAGTGCTAAGGAGAAGTCATCTACTGATGCAGCTGTTAAGTACGCGGCCAAAATCGTTCTGGACGCTCAGGACTGGAGCAAGGAGGTCGAGAAAAACTTAGAAGATCTCAAATCATCTGTGTCGGAGGAATTGGTTGCGATGATTCTCAGGGAGTTGCGCGATTACCCGCATAAAGCACTTGTTTTTTTCGCTTGGGCTTCAGGGATTCCAGATTACCAGCATGGATCGGTTGCACACAACGCCATGGCTCTCGTTCTTGGGCGTGACGAATCTATTGGGGAGTTCTGGAGCTTGGTGAAGGAGATGAGGTATGATATGGACATTGATACTTATGTGAAGGTTACAAGACAATTTCTTAAGAGGAAGATGATGAAGGATGCAGTTGAACTTTATGAATTCATGATGGATGGACCATACAAGCCAGCTATTCAGGACTGTGGTTTGCTTTTGAGGCAACTCTCTTTGAGCTCAAATCCAGACCTGGATTTAGTCTTTAGGGTGGTGAAGAAGTATGAAGCCGTGGGCTATTCTTTATCAAAGGTTGTTTATGATGGGATTCACAGATCTTTGACAAGCACAGCAAAGTTTGAGGAAGCAATGGAAATCATGCAGAAGATGAGGCAAGAAGGTTATGAGCCGGATAATATTACTTATAGCCAGTTGGTATATGGGCTATGTAAGACAAAGAGATTGGATGATGCTTCCAATGTTTTAGATGAGATGGAAAAAGGGGGATGCACTCCAGACCTGAAGACATGGACAATTTTGATTCACGGATATTGTTCAGCTGGTGATGTTGATGGAGCATTGGAGTGTTTAACAAAGATGATAGGGAAGAACTATGAAGTCGATGCTGATCTTCTTGATGTGTTGGTCAACGGTTTGTGTGGTAAGAAAAGGACTAAGAGCGCTTATACTTTGATGGTTGAGATGATTGATAATGCTCAATTGAGGCCCTGGCAATCCACCTACAAATATTTAATTAAGGAGTTATTGGGCGTGGGAAAGCTTGAAGAGGCATTGAAGCTACTAAGTATGATGAAGAACTGCAAAGTTCCACCTTTTATCGAACCATTTGCTGCACATATTGCAAAATTTGGGACAATTGAGGATGCCAAAGAATTTTTGAAGATATTGGCTGGCAAAACATATCCATCTTCTACAACATATGTAAACCTATTCAAGGCTTTCTTTGACCAAGGTAGGTACACCGAAGCTCAAGATTTACTTTTTAAATGCCCACATCATATTCGCAAGCTTGTAGATATAAGTAAATTATTTGGATCTGTAAAAGGTACGACTGCAAGTTGACTATGTAGTAACCTTTTTTTATTATTATTTTTTATTTTATTATAATGGTTTTGGATCTGAGGTAGTTGGTAGATCATACTTGTCAGTGGCGAATTGTGGACTACGGTGGAAAGTCTTTTATGGAGCCATGATGCATAGCGAACGGTGCGACGCGCATGATTTTAAACATGTCACACTATCTAAAATTATATATATATATATATTAAATACCATTAAATAGAAAAAAATAAGTTGATTAAAACAAAATTTAAGCATAAATATCTTATCAAACAACAAAAATGACAATTTTAAAACCTACAGAAACTTACATCAATTGATTTGAGCAGGACTTAAGTATAGTTTAGTTTAAATCCCACCAAATAACAAAAATGATAGCTTTAAATCCTACAAAAAAATTAAATCATTTAATATTTATTGATATTATATTAATTTAATATATAATTAATTAATAATTAATTATCATGCTAATATATAAACCTCACATTGGTCTATTGGTTGGGAGCTTAGCTACCAACTAAGAGTTCTTAAGTTCGAGTTTTGTGTATGTGATATGTGTGTGAGTTTGCCTTAATTGGCCTAATTGTCCAAAAAAAAAAAAAACCTTAAAATTCATTGCCTATGCTTGGCACAAGTAGCGTGCACTATTTTGATGAGCCGTGTCTCTTCAAGTAGACAGCCCTGTATATGTAACGTGCCACGTTATGTGCCATGATGCGGGCTATGACGCGGGCCATTTTGTGCCATTGAAATGCATGCTGTACAATACTTCCAATCATACTAGGTGCTTATTCATTGATATCAGCTTATTTGGTGAGCTGACAAGTTGAACTTATGAGAATGGATTGGATGGGGAGAGTTGGGGAAAGTTTTATAGATTGCTCAAAAAAGCTATAGATCTCAAATTGGCAAAGTATCCTCTATTACTAAAAAAAAAGATCATCCAAACTATTCCTTATCTTTCTTTATTTATAGGATTATTAGGGCTATAGAAAAGGTTTTATGGAGGAAAAGTAAAAAAGAAAATGTAATGTTATATATAGTACTGATACAATGCTAGGAACACGTCTTTTCCTGCTTAGCTAAAGGGGAGTTAGGGTCAGAAGGCTTCGTCAAGTTGCTTCTAGGCGAGGGTGATGAGTGTGCTTGAGCGAATCTATGGGCGAGTAGTGAGATAAAGGGGGTTCAGCTGCTGGCGTGCTTGTTAAATTTGTCAATGACTTGTATGAGAGATCTTTGGTTGCCCTAAGAGCGAGGGGAGAGTGCAATGTTATAGGAATTGAGAGCTCCGAGTTTGATTGTCATGGCGAGGTAAGTTGAGGGGGGGAGTGTTTGAGGAGGTGGTCCAATTATGTGGTGAGTTGTTAGCTTTAAAAGTTCGAGGAGGTTGTAAGACCTCAATGAACTAGCTCGAGACACACTGAAAGGAGGGGTGAATTGATATTTTTAAAATATTGCTTCCATTCAACAAAAAATAAAATTTATCTTTTTTATTTTTTTTTCGTAGTTAAGAAAAACAATCAATACTTATCACCTATTGCTGAAGCAAATAAACTTATCCAACATTTCAATGATGATGATAAAATTCTAATATGTACAACAAAATAGCTATCACAAATTTCCACCAAGCAGTTATCACAGGAAACTAAATACGGAAAAGTAAATGTGGAAAATAGAAAATCAGAACAAACACACTAGATATTTTTAATGATTCAGTCAAACAATGACTTACGTCCACTCCCTATAGTCTTTCACTCCGAGTATTACACTATCACTATAGTGTCTCTTCTTTTGCCCTCACGACAAGTCAGATAAAGCCTTCACACAAATCATTTGCACCAACCCAGTACGGTGGAGAACCCAAAGCCTTCTCACCCTCTTGGTGATGACATCGAACCTTCAATCCTTTTTCTCCCTTCTAGAGATTGCAGATAACCTCAATCCTTTTTTTTCTTCCTTGAGAAGGCAGAGAACCCAGAATTCTTTTTCACCCTTCTGGTTATGACAGAGAATCACAATCCTTTTCCTTTTTCTTGGAGATAGCAGAAAACTACAATCTTTTTTCTCTCTCCTAAAGAAGGCAGAGAACCCTAGACTCTTGATTTTGAAGTCTCTCCCAAGAGAATCTTCAAGAACTCTCCAAGGCCATAGGAGGAAGCTGGGTGCAAACTTACCTAGAGCAACCGTGTGAAACCTTTCACACTCCTCACTCACACACAACTTCATCTTCTTTCAAGCCCCAAAGCTCTCAAGAACGATCTCCCTTAGAGTTTCTTCAACTACCAAAAACTCTCTTCCAAAAAGACTCTAAGAGATTGCTTAAGTATTAGGTTTAAAAACCGCATAATTTTTCAATTTAGCTGTCTCTATTTGTACAGTACGATCTTGGTTTGTATAGTACGATCAGTTCAAAATTAAACTTGTCCGGTACGACGCAAACAGTCGTTAAGACGAACTATTCATATTTTGCAAACATATCGTACAGTACGATCGTGAAGTTGTATAGTACGATTTGTTCAATTTCTCTCTATTCATACTGGACGATATCTGCGATGATTGAAAATCATCTTTGTTTATTGTCCCGTACTATTCTAATCGTACAGTACATTTAGTATATTTCCAATAGTTCATACAGTATGATGTAAACATCATACTATATGATTAGTTCAAAAATCAAGGTTTCATTTGGTACGATCTCTTAGACTATCAAATTTCATCTCTGTCAATCTTTCGGTAAGATCAAGATCGTACAGTACAATCGGCCATATCTAATAAATCTTGATTTGATTGACTAATCATGGGGGATAATTTAAGTAAGATTTTAATTATCATACAACACAAATAGTTCAAAATTCATTTTAAAAATTTTTTACTTAATTTATCTGAAAGCTAGGGTTTATAGATCGAAACAAATCATAAAGTACGATTTAAATCGTATAGTATAATCTAAATCGTATAGTATGAGTAGTTCATTAAAAATTAATGATTCAATTAGCCATTAGACTTATTTTTTCAGATAACAGACCGTATAGTACAATCGTAAATCATACGGTACGATTCGTTAAAAAAATATTTCATATTTTTTTCACTCCCGTAATGTGTGTGCACAATCGCCAACTTAGCATACACCTTTAAATGGCCAGACTCAAGAAATAGAAAATATAATAAAATAAAAATTATAAACTCTTTTGATTGATATCCTATTCTACCCAAACTTGAGTTTTGCAATCTTGAGCTGTGTATGTTTTTCTAAAATGTTAGTTTGCAGAGAAAAAAATAATATCCAATATATATGCTCGGTGAAATAAAAAATTTAAACAATATTTGTTTTCATCAAAATTATAAGCTAGGTATCCTGGTTTGTAACAATCTCCTCTTTTTTCATGATAATAAAAATTATTGGTTGAAAAGCAAATTAATGTTTCGTTCTCCTAGTCTCCCTCTCATTAGATGATAGATTCTAAAATAGGGAAAGATTAAAAATTAATTTTAGAATTTTTAATTTTGAATTTTTTTTCATTTTCATTTGAAAAAAATAGATAATAAGAAAAGAAGATTAAAAAAATACAACAAACAAATTGGTAAGTAGAAAATGTTACCTAATAAAATGAAACATACAAACAACCGAAATATTTCTTCCCCTTTTGACATCACCAAAAATGAGGAACTATAAAAATGAAAAGAAAATATAAAAGTACACCACACAGAAACTAAAAGTAGGAAGACCTCTGATCAGGTGGTGGTGGTGGTGGTTAAAAATATTTATGGATTTAGGTGAATTGATCTTGAATTAAAGAGAATTGTTCTCCAAACTATCCCATTTCAGCCTCATGATGTTGTTGTTATTGTTGAATGTGGGAGTCCAGTCTTTGGATTATTTCTTTGTGAGGGTAAGCATGGTAGGCTTGTGTAGATGGTGATATTGGTGTTGTTGCTGGTGCAGGTGTAGCTGCAGTTCCCCCTTCTTCATCAAAATTAGGTTTCTCATGCTCGTGCCCCCGTTGATGGTGAAAGAGAATATGGAAGGAGGCACCAGTGTAGAGTATGGGAACTTGTCGGGAGATGCAGGGTAGGTAAGGTCATATTTCTTTTCAAGGATATAGCTAATAAGGTGATCGAGGGCGACATTTTTCTTTCTCTGAGTTGAGAGAAGTCAATTTGGAATCAGGTTTTGGATATTGTCGATGATCATTTGAGCTTCATTAAATTTAGTATAGGACATTATAAAGTAGGTGACTAGGGTAAAGGTTGAGCAATGTTAACATATCGCCAGGTTTAGGTATAATTGAGGTTCGAAGAACATACTGAATAATTCGTGCATTTTGATTGAAAGGGTGTACTAAGGGTTGATGTTGATTTAGAACCACATTGTGAATGGTTAGGTTTATGATAGGTACCACTTGAGTATTTCAAGTGATTCCTATCGGATCTAAGCCAAATCACTAATAATCCGCTATTTTCTATGGAAAACAGCCACCAAGCACAAAAACAGTGGAAAAATTTGAGAAGAATCGTAGAGAGAATAGGAGAAACAATTGCAAACGATAGAAATTTCACTAGTCGATGCCAAAGACAATAAAGATACAAGTTTCCTTCAATCCGAGAGGAAGGAAAAACTCTCCAACAATCTCCGGCAACGCCAAGAGCCTAAGCAAGAAAACCTAGAAGACAAATCTCTTTTCAAAATCAAGATGATAACCTAATCTCCTCATAACTCCCTATTCATACAATCTAATTCAAATTAAAAGCAAAAGGACTTCTCTACCCTTCCTTCTCCCTCCAAAAATACTTAAACTATGTTTGAATTGCAAGTGGACCCCACCCCCACCTCTATTCCCCCTTCCGCCTGCTCCCTGGGACGCCTCCGCCTCAAGTAAACTTGGACCGGCTGGGCCGGTCCAGGTTGAGCCGGTCCATGCTGGACCGGCATAACAGTTTACAACACTCCAATCAAAGTCAATTCTAGAGGCCATGAATTATGGACAAGTTTCTTTAGTAGAAAGGTGTATATACTCCCCAAATCTTCCATATTGATTTCTATAAAACATTAACACACATAGGAAGTCATGGTGTAGGTCTCAACATTAATCCTAAGGTTGACTAGAAATTCGTAAAGAAGTTCAAAATTGAAGGGAAATGCTAGGGTGAGAAGAAATTGAAAAGTTTTGAAAGCAGAGAGGTTTATCTCCTCGAAATTCAAGGCATGTTGATTGAGCATTTTAGAAAGGGTGATGTGAGCCTCCTTGAATCTATAATAGACAGATTCAACTTCATTGCTTTGAAAACAATTGTCGACTGGGCGACGAGAGGAAGAACCTCCGTGGTTCATACATCCTCGTTTGTTATCTCCGGCCATTTGAGAATCTTAAGGTTGTGAGGGTATGAGTTTTGAGTGAGGGAATGAATTGAAGGTTGAGTGGTTTGACCTTAAGGAAATCCCTCTATTTTATAGATTTTCTTCTTATCGTGCAATATGATTTGAGATTGTATTGTACGATTATAGGAGCTAAATCGTTTGGACGACTTGTCAGAAAAGGTGTTCAAATCGTATAGTACGATTAGTATCGTACTGGACGATCTTAAGAGCTTTCGTTCGTCCTGAGGAGTCGTTTGTACGTTGTTTGACTAATAGATCGTATAGTATGAACAAGTGTTTTTATAGTATAAAAGTAAAATTATTATCGTATCGACTGACTTGAATTCATCCAACGGCCTTTGTCATGTGTATCGTACAATATGATTAGGTGGTCGTACAGTATGATCGTCAATAAGTGAACTAATATGTACCGTTGATTTAATCTAAAGCGGGGATTTGTGCAGGATGTGTATATTATACATTACGAAGTGAATCATACAATATGATATGAATAATTTTTTTTTATCCAGTGAAAGAGTGTGTGATGATCAATGAACATCTACTTAAAAAAATAAAATAAAAACACAAAATAAAACAACACACACAAACAAACAAACACAAATTCAAAATGATATGAACTTGAAGCATAAAAAAGACAGGTTGATTTCAAATGATAAAAATATTGGATTCATCCTGAATCAAGCAAGAATGTCTATAAAACCTAGTCTAGTCCTCAAGATGCTAAATATGTCATAGGCTAGAGGTTTAATAAAGATGTCTATTAATTGGTCTCTAGTAGATATATGATGTTGTTCTATATCTCCCTTGGCTACATGATCTCTTATAAAGTAATGCCTAATATCTATATGGTTTGTGCATGAGTTTTGAATTAGATTTTTGAATATGCAAATGACATTAGTATAGTCACACATGATAGAAATGGTGCCTACAGGGTATTCTAAGATCCAAGCTTTGTTGCTTTAGCCATAGGAAGTAATACTGCTCCTACAGCTATGTATTCCACATCAGCAGTGGATAAGGCTACAAAGTTCTGTCTTCAACTGGATTAGGAGACTAAATATAATCATATGAATTGATAAATCCAGAAGTATTTTTTATATTAACTCTACAACTTGCAAAGTTTGAATCCGAATATTTTATTATTTCAAAAGATGTGCTATGTCTAGGATATCAGTTTTTTAAATTTTGGATTTCTCGAAGATATCTTAGAATTCTTTTAAAAGCAGTAAGATAAGATTCTTTTGGATCAACCTAAAATCTAGTACAGAGACATACACTAAATATTATATCAGGCCTATTGACAGTCAAATAGAAAAAATGATCCAATTATCCCTCTATATTTTTCTTATGATCAACTAATTTTTCATTTAGGTCCTTATCTAACTGAATAGTAGAGCTCATGAGAGTATTTAACTATTTATTGCCTTAGCATTATCCATTTCATATTTCTTAAAGATATCCTTGATATATTTTGATTGACTAAGATTCCATCATCTCTCTGCGTCTTACTAAATCCAAGAAAATAGTTTAACTCTTTCATCATGTTCATTTCAAATTCTTTAATCATTGTTTTTGAAAACACATAATATAGATTTTTATCTATGTATCCAAATAATATATCATCAAAATAAATCAAAACAATGAGTAGATTTTCTCCTACTTTTCTAAGAAATAAGGTGGTGTCCATACTACTCTTAACAAATGCTCTATCTTGGAGAACTGTGCTCAGCCTTTCATACTAGATTTTAGGTTTTTTTTTAATCAATATAATGATTTTTTTAACTTATACATGTAATTGGGAAACTGAGAATTTTCAAAATTGTTGATTGCTCAACATACACATCTTCTTTAATTACCTTATTTAGAAAGACACTCTTAACGTACATTTGATATAACTTAAATCCTCTAAAGCAGATAAAGACTAGTAGCACCCTAATAATCTCTAGTCTAACCACAGGGGCAAAGATTTTGTTAAAATCTATCCCTTTAATTTGATTGTATTTCTTAGCTACTAATCTTACCTTATTCCTCACCACTTTTTCAAAGTCATTCATTTTATTTTTGAAAACCCACTTTGTTCCAACAAACTGGTCCTTTGGTCTTTTTACTTATGCTTCATTTCTAATGAATTTGTTTAGCTCTTCTTGCATTGTGAGGGTCCAGAATTCATCAAACTATAAAGCTTGATCTGTGTTGGTGGGTTCTATCATGGAGATAAATACATAATAACTAACCTTATTTCTTAGTCTGTACATAGTTCTAACACCTTAAGATTGGTCTCCTAGGATCTGTTCTTTATGATGACTAGATGAGTATCTCCATTCTCTAGGCAGTGGTTCCTGAGATTCTGCTTTCTCTTATGTTAATAGCTTCTACCCCTTGTATGACCTCTACTTATTCTGCTGGTCTAGATTCAGAGGTCATATCTAATTCATCAAATATCACATGAGTAAACTCTTCTACTACCAAGGTTCTCTTATTGAAAATTCTATAGGCCTTCTTCTAAAATGAATAATCTAAGAAGACTTCATCAGATTTAGGATCAAATTTTTCTAAAGATGATTTTTTATTGATTAGGATGAAACATCTACACATAAAGACATGTAAGTGAGAAATGTTAGATGTCCTACCCTTAAAAAGTTCATAGGATGTCTTATTTAATTTGGATCTAACATTCACCATATTCAAAAGATAACAAGTAGCATTTATTGCTTCTGCTCAGAAGTATCTAGGAAGAGAATATTCAGTTAGCATGGCTTTAACAACTTATTCCAAAATTCTATTTTTCCTTTCAGCTATTCCATTTTGCTGAGGGGTCTTAGGGGCGAAAATGTTATGTTCTATCTCTATCTCCTGACAAAAAAATTTAAAATTTTCACTTTAAGGTTCTCCATCATTTTTTTTAATTTTCAGATTCTCCATCATGATCACTATGAATGATTGATATTCTACATCCTAATTTTCTTTGTATCCAGGTGGAGAAGGTTCTAAACTTCTTAAACGATTCACTTTTTATGCTATAAATTTAACCCAAGTGAATCTAGAATAGTCATCAATGATTACAAATCCATATGACTTCCCTCCTAGGCTTGCAAGTACGAATGGGTTCAAAAAGGCCCATATGGAAAATTTCTATTGGCCTAGAGGTGTTGATGTCCTTAATTGTATGGAATGAATACTTAATTTATTTTTCTAGTTGGCAGGCATCACATAGATGATCCTTAGTGAAATCTATCTTGGGTATACCTCTAACTAGATCTTTTTGGATAATATTCCTAAGAGTTTTCGTGCTTACATAACATAATTTTCTATGCCATATCCATGATTCATCAATTATAGTTTTCAAACACATGGAATTAGAATATTTAATGTAGTTCAAATCAAATATAGAAACATTATTTATCATTTTCCCTTCTAAGACTAGTTTGCCATTTAAGCTAATCATGCATTTTGTAGATAAGAATTTTATATCAAAACCCTTATCACATAATTGACTAATGCTCAGTAAGTTATGCTTCAGACCATCGACTAATAATATATTTGCAACTATACAATTTTAGAATTGCTAATTATACCTAATCTAACTACTTTTTTAGTGTTGTTGTCCCCAGTGTGACCTTGACTCCTGACCTTGCCTCTAGTGAGATGAACTACTTCAAATCTCCAGTCTTATGCCTTGAGCATCCGCTGCCCAGGTACCACATACTATCACTAGGTCTTTTGTGAGAACACTCCTATGACTTCCCTCCTAGGCTTGCAGTACGAATGGGTTCAAAAAGGCCAATATGGAAAATTTCTAGTGGCCTAGAGGTGTTGATGTCCTTAATTGTATGGAATGAATACTTAATCTATTTTTCTAGTTGGCAGGCATCACATAGATGATCCTTAGTGAAATCTATCTTGGGTATACCTCTAACTAGATCTTTTTGGATAATATTTCTAAGAGTTTTCGTGCTTGCATAACATAATTTTCTATGCCATATCCATGATTCATCAATTATAGTTTTCAAACACATGGAATTAGAATATTTAATGTAGTTCAAATCAAATATAGAAACATTATTTATCATTTTCCCTTCTAAGACTAGTTTGCCATTTAAGCTAATCATGCATTTTGTAGATAAGAATTTTATATCAAAACCCTTATCACATAATTGACTAATGCTCAGTAAGTTATGCTTCAGACCATCGACTAATAATATATTTTCAACTATACAATTTTAGAATTGCTAATTATACCTAATCCAACTATTTTTTTAGTGTTGTTGTCCCCAGTGTGACCTTGACTCCTGACCTTGCCTCTAGTGAGATGAACTACTTCAAATCTCCAGTCCTATGCCTTGAGCATCGACTGTCCAGGTACCACATACTATCACTAGGTCTTTTGTGAGAACACTCCTACAAAGTCAATCAAGTGTTAGATTTGGGACCTAACTGAGTTTAGATTCCACCTTATGTACTAATGAATGAAATATTTGCATGTTATGCTATGATGCAAATAATTTTGACCTCCATACTAGATGTGTCCTATAGTAGATAGTGCAAGTACGGGCTATGTAACCTTGCATGCCACAAGAGTAACACATAACACCAGGAGAATGATTCACTAATCTATGTGGGTTATGGTACTCTTCCTAAGATTTTATGATGTATACTATGGTGATGAGTTATGCCAATATGCCAAAGTAGGTGATGGTTTATTATTTTGAAGTGCATTCACTTTCCCGGTAGGAATTTACTTATACTTTCAAGGATAGATTTATTTTTAATACATGTTTACTATCATATATTTCAGTTGCACATGACTCTAATTCTTTGAATGAGTTTTTTTAATTTAACATGCGTTGTTTTCAAGGAATCATATGCATTAGATACATTAGTATGCTTCTTATTTAATGTATCATATTCATCATGTAAAGTCATATGATTACTATCTAAAGTAGAATTCTCAGTTATCAGACTAGTATGCTCTTTTTGCTGATTAGAAAATTCAATGTTTAAGTTGGCATACATCTTTTTCAATTTCCTATATGAATCATGAATTTTCTCTAAAATAATAAACAATTCATCATAGGAAAGATGACATACCTCATCTTGATATGACTAATCAAGATTATCATTAGCCATGAGATATAGATTTGTTACATCCTTTTCTGCTTTTTGTTCTGATGAGTCCAATGCAAAGTCTGCCCAAAATTGCCTTACGTGTCCCTCTTCTTCCTGAATTTCTCTTTTTCTTCACCCTTTTCCTTGACCGGGTGAGTCTTCAGGTTGGGTTAGTCTGTTTGGAGATGACCTGGTTTCCTACATTTAAAGCATATTGTGTTAGATGACGCTTTAAAATTTTTGTTGCTTTTACCTTTATTCCATTGTTGTTGATGACGCTTTTTCTTCCTCTTTAAGAAACATTTGAACTATCGGGTCATCAACGCAATGTTGTCATCCTCCTCTGCTACAAAATTGTCACTATTCGAGTCGTTTGCTTTCAGAGTCAGTCAGTCTTCTCTTTCTTCTTCTTATCACTTGCATGAATTAGTATTTGACTCATGCCTTGCTCGTAGGCAATGAGTGACCCAAGCAAATTATCAATAGAATGAAAATTTAAATCCTTCGATTCTGTGATCACGGGAACTTTAACATCATACACTCTAGGTAGGCAACATAAAATTTTATTAATTTTTTTCAAAATTATTAGAGAGCTCTCTACCTAATGCATACATGGATGCCTCTATTTGTGTGAACCTAGTATACATTTTTTATATTTACTCGTTAGGTTTCATGCGAAATAGTTCTTAATCATGAAGTAAGATGTTTAATCTAGTATGCTTTACTTCACTAGTTCCCTCATATATAATGGACAATCTAGCTCATATTTTTTTTCCATAGTACAAGTGGATACTTGCATATACTCATATTTCAAAGCGTAGAAAAAATAATTTAGACATTTAGCATTTAACTGAGCAAATTCTCTATCCTCATGGCTCTATTCATTACAACAACAACAACAACAGCAGGCCTCACTACCATCTTATAGAATTTTCCCTTAAGTTTGAGGGGTACATTTCTATCACATAACAAGCCCGAAGCATTCCTCCACTTCAACCATCCAACTTGAATTCTGTTGATAATATCCCCATCTATTTCACCATCACTCTGAACAATAGATCCAAGATATCTAAAACGCGTACTCTTATTAATGACTTGATTGCCCAAAGTCACAATCTCCTCACTAGGTCTATTACTACTAAAATTACACTCCATATATTCCGTTTTAGATCTACTCAAGCGAAAACCTTTAGACTCTAAGGTTGACCTCCATAATTCAAGTTTACCTTCAACTCCCTCTCTAGTCTTATCAACAAGAAGAATATCATCAGCAAAAAGCATACACCAAGGTACATCCTCTTGCAAATGTCTAGTGAGAACATCCATGACTAAAGAAAAAAGATATGGGCTTAAGGCTGATCCTTGATGTAACCCAACCGAAATAGGGAAATACTTGGTCAATCCACCTTGTGTTTGACCAAGTATCAATAAAATTTTTGTGTTATTACATTGTATTTACTCATACTATTTTCATTTCTTTGTGATGTGGTGAGTACTATGCAAGAGATCAGTGAGAGTGCCCTATAAGTACTCGAGTTAGATCACCATTTTGAGTGGCAATGTATGTGCTTTTTGAGTGACGGGTAAAATACTTGGAGAATGTTTGAATTTTTGAAAATTTTCTTATTGCGGCAAGCGAGGAGCATAGCCATGTGGAAAGTTAGTTGATGTGTTTGGGAATGATAATTTGCTTAGATTGGTGCAAAGATACCTTTTTGGCGAGTGATGTTCGAGTGTCTACGAGATACTTTATTGGCGATTGCTTGCCAAACCTCTTGGAAATAATGGATTGCGAAAATGCAATCTAATGCATTTAATGTGGATGTCGGGTGCCTCGATATGTATGCACAATGAAATGTCTATAAATACTCGGGCTTGGTTCCTCACGTTGCGATATTTTCTCCTCAACCATTATTTCATTCCTTCGAGCTCGTTTATTTCCTCTATCGCTATTCTACGTGAATGCGTTCGCGCTTTCACTCAAGCTATCGATCTTTTGGAGTCATGGGTGACTATTGAACATGTCAACCTTACCTAATTTGGCTACTGCTTTACGTACGACTTCATGCGAGTGCTTAGCAAGGACAACCACATGAATACCTTTTACCACGTCAAGTTGCGTGTCTCCATCGACCATTTCCACTTTGGGTTATGGTTCCCCCCATGTAAGGAGTTCGGGAAGATTTTAAACTTTTATGGATTCGTTCTTATGCAGGTGTTGCCTAACTCCATAACAGGTAGTGTCGTTTGCGTTGTTCTTGTGCAAGGTGAAGGTGCAATGGTCACTGAACTTGTTTAGAAATGTCTTCACCATTAAGGCCACTCAAAGACGACTACGTGCAAATCTCTTCGACTGAAATGAAGGCGATCGACTGACAAACATGGTTAGGGATTAGAAAGGAAATTTTGTATTTCTTTGCAGCTTTGCGCCTCGTCCAATGATCATTTTGCCAATCACGATCACCAAGAGTAAGGCGAGTTTGCCAACATTCACCAAGGAGGAGGAGATGTTAATCTTGATCAGTGGGTAGCTGCTAATCACTCTCTATCACCTTGTCTACATGAACATCTTTGGCACTCATAGCCCTTGACGCCCTCTACATACATGAGGAAAAACACAAATGGCGTCAAGGGCTGTGAGTGCCAAAGAATGAACGATCCTTAAACATGTGACAATCTTTTGTGAAGTGGGTTGAGAAGATGAAGGCAACGCTTGTTGAGAATCTCGCTAAGTCTACTAAAAGGGAGAAAGGCCAACTCTAAAGAAGGTGCAAAATGAAAAGGCGATGCAAGTCAATCCAATGTGCTTGTCTAAAAAAAAAAATATTTTTTTTCTTTTTTGGCCCAAAGGTCGATTGTGCATGTAACTGTGCTCAAAGAAAATGATATGAAATTTTAAGTTTTTGTAATTCTTTTGTTATTGTTTTGTGTTTTTTTTTTTAGATTTTTTGCGTAAGTGTTTTATTCACCTATGCATGATAGCAATGATAATAGCAAGTGTGGGAACTCGTCCATAGCAATATTAGCTTACTAGTTCATTTCCTTGTAAATAACTATGGAGTGATAATAATGGTGTTCAAGGACACTTGCCCATATAAAAAATGAAATACTTTCGAAGTTCTCGATGAGTGAAATGAAAAGAACTTTTATAAAATTCTTAAGTTAAACTTGACCATAATAATAGCTTGCCCAACCTGAGTTTGGTATTAAAGGGATTTTGTTATTGAACTCGTCATTAGAAGCATACACGGACTTGACGTGAACTCCTAGTAGCAATAGTAGCTTACTAGGTCCTTAGTGCTCACAAGACTAAAGTGAGCACATTCATCCCTTTGCCTCTCTTAACTTCTTCCTCAAGATATTGAGGATGTGCTTATTGATGGCTTTAAATTGTTTATTGGTCATTGGGTGGTGGATTAAGGAAAACTTTAGTAGAATGTTTTTGCTAGTGGTAGAAAATTTTCAGTGTCTTGTTGGCGAATTGTGGCCTATTGTCTATTATAATGGTGTGAGGCACACCATATATGCAAATTATGTAAGTCCAAATGAAATTTCTCACAATAGTCGAGGTCGTCTTGGCCAGTGCCTTGACTTCTATTCACTTGGTTAAGTAGTCTATCACGACTGGAATGCATATTATTTGCCTTATTTAAGGTGGGACTAGTCCCAACAAATCCATTCCCCTTACTACAAATGACCAAGGGCTTTTGATGGGCTGTAGCGTGTGGGAAGGCTGCAGTTGCATAGGGGAAAATTTCTGACATTGAGGGCACCCTTTTCGAGAATCTCTCTATTACCTTCCTTAAAATTGACCGGAATTGTCCTTGCCTCTAAATTCTGTGGCGGAGTGTTCTTCCTCCCAAATGTCTTCCACACTCATTTGAGTGAATTTCTTTGATATTTGTCGCCTCCTCTTATCTTGACACATCTCAAGTTAAGTGAAATCATCGATCTTCTAAATAACTCACCTTCATGAGCAAGTAGTTGGCAGCTTCGAGCTTTAATCTTTATTTTTCATCAAACTTTGCACTCATTGCTCATTCTTGCATAAACTCCATATTTGGGTTTATCCAACTTGTTTCTCGACAAGCCTCTACCTGCATCATTTCCTCTTCTAGAGTATATATGATGATCTTCATTGTTGGTTGCTCATCTGGGTTTTCCTATTTTGAGAGGAGATTGACGAGTTAGTTTTGCTCCTTGTGGATTTGGGTCTTCTTGAAGTACTTCAGCCTGTCGATTTTTGTATTTACCTTGAAGAGATACTTTAAGAGTAATTCATCCCTTTGTGCTTGTCGTTGATATGGTTCAACATCTACTGTAATTCTGAATATACTATAAACTAAGTAGCCCTTGCCCGAAGCCTTGTGATAAGTCACAGGCTAGCGAGTAAGACTTCATGTTTGATTTGATTGTTCATGACTTCAAACTCTATGCTGGCTATTTGGGTGATGGTGTTTTTAGTGGGGCCTTTCAAAACCATGCCTATGCCGACTTCTTATTTGCTTGTCATGTCGTTGACGTACAACATCTAATGTTGATGTGGAGATTTCACCTCTGATTCGTTGTTCGGGTCATTGAAGTTGATTAGGAAATCGATGGGTGCCTAGTCTTTCATGGTCGTCCTTGGCTAGTAAGTTATCTAGAACTCGCTCAGTTTTACTAACCATTTATGCAGTCGTCCCTAGTGATCATGTTTAGGGATTGGTTAGTCACTACTTGGATGGATTGGCATAGATGTATGGTTGTTGTCGTGTGGTTGAGGTCACTCATGCCCATGTGAGTCTTTTATGATTTGATATCTTTGTTCGAGTCCTTTGATAGTTTTGTTCACATAACACACCGGCCATTACATCTTCCCTTCTTCCTAGACAAGCACAGAGCGAATATCTTCGCCTACCCCTAGATACAATAGTTGGTCTTCGCCTAGTTACGAGGTGAGGAGAGGAGCTTTAGTTGTTTCAAGACGGCTTTGCATTCCTCGCCCCAAGAGAATTTTCTTACACTTTTGAGGAATATGAAGTATGGCGAGCACCTCTTTTTGAGTCGAGAGATAAAGTGATTGAGTCACATGACTCTCCCATTGAATCATTGTAATTCCTTGGCTGATTTGGGCGACTTTATTTCTAGGATTGCCTTTACGGCTTTATCTTATCTTGATTTATCTTGACACCTTCAGCTGAAGAGGAAACCCAAGAACTTCCTTGCCCTAAGAGAATTTCCTTACACTTCCAAGGAATTTGAAGAATGAATGGTGAGCAACTTTTATCGAGTCTAGAGATAAAGCGACTCACCCACTAAGTCACTGTACTTTTTTTGACTAGTTTGGGTATTTCCAGGATCACTATCACCTTATTTAGATTTATCTTGATGCTTTCAAGTGTGAGGAAGAAACCTAGGAAGTTTCTTGAATCTACATTAAAGGTACATTTTAGTGGTTTCAACTACATATTATACCTTTTAAAAGTCGCGAACATCTGCTTCAGATCCTCAACGTGTTGACCAGACGATTTGCTCTTTAGTTGAATGTCATAGATGTACACTTATACATTCTTTTCCCTA
The DNA here is from genome assembly GCF_001605985.2 of Dendrobium catenatum. NCBI lineage: Eukaryota > Viridiplantae > Streptophyta > Magnoliopsida > Asparagales > Orchidaceae > Dendrobium > Dendrobium catenatum. Next base: position 201,385 of record NW_021319755.1, on the reverse strand, counting down.
TGGTCCTTAAAACTCTTATCAATCATTCTTTTGGTAATTTGCCTTCGATTTTTTAAAGTGAAAAGGCATCACCTTGTAGCATTACAAGTTTTTTTGCAGTAATAAAGGTTCTTGAATCTACATTAAAGGTACATTTTAGTGGTTTCAACTACATATTATACCTTTTAAAAGTCGCGAACATCTGCTTCAGATCCTCAACGTGTTGACCAGACGATTTGCTCTTTAGTTGAATGTCATAGATGTACACTTATACAGTCTTTTCCCTATGGTCCTTAAAACTCTTATCAATCATTCTTTTGGTAATTTGCCTTCGATTTTTTAAAGTGAAAAGGCATCACCTTGTAGCATTACAAGTTTTTTTGCAGTAATAAAGGTTGTTTTTTCATAGTCGCCCAAATAATGCCTCTAGGAACTTATGATTGAGTAGCTCATTGCCATGTCAACTAGGGCATTTATCTTGGTCAGTGGGTTTTTGTCCTTTTGACATGTCGATTTCATATTAGTAAAGTTTACACATCCTCTACTTTTTGATCGCCTTTTGTACATCAAATTGGAGATCCAGTTTGGGTACTGAACATCTTTCATAAAGTTGGCTTCTACTAGCTTCTACACCTCCTTTCTTGTGGGTTTAATGAGTATAGTTGTTGTCATTCTGATTTTTTGTTTTATGACATGATAAAACTAACAGTGACAACCACAACATTATTGTAATTTTTCTCTCTTCCGGCCTTGTCGACTTCATTCAAAAGTGATTTGAGTGACGTTTATTGCTGAATCTAGCGAGGTGGACGCCAAGAACTTCAATCCTAATCCTCTTTGCACTCGCTGGTCGCTCCATTCATTCGCTACCATGATTACAGGTACTACACGGACGATGTGTATGGCGCAAGTTGGAACAGGCTGGTTCCCACTGTCTTCTGCTATGGATTTTTCTCGGCATTGACCTAGGTTGACGAGCACAAATTCCTTCAACTTTCCTGCTTTGATGATATATTCCATAACACTCGTAGGTGATGACACTCCTTTAAGTTGTGGCCATAAGAAGTGTCCCTAATGCGGGGTGAGGCCTTCATGGGTGTTAATGTCTTGAAGATTTCCTTATTCTAGGATTCAACAAGCTTGTTAATAAACACTCGCAGTGGAGTGTGGTTGGGTAGATTGGTTGACGGTGCATGAACTAATATGGATTGGGTGAGTAGCAGGAATTTACTCCACCCTTGGTGCTGGCAGCCATACAATCCTCAGCGGCTTAGCTTGCAGGGATGCTTATGGGTGCTTAGGGTATTGTCGATCCCTTGGAGGATTTGGTCTCTTGTCCCTCCTATTCTTGGGACAACTTCATTAGCTCGTTATTGCTATTCTCTATAAGTCCTTGTTTCAATGCTGCTTGGTCGACTATAGGTTTTATGATATTCACATTTAGTACTTCTCTTTGGAACCTCATTATGATGGTACTTAGTGACTCTTTTGGTTCCTGTCTCATTTTTAACATAACTTGCAATCTCTTTTAGGGTTTCTGAGCGTTGGAGAACCGACTCACAAACATTCATTTGAATTAAGAACAAGAGGTGATCATGCCCAGGAGTAGGCGAGTGAACCACCTAAGCGTCGACTCCTTGAGTATCATAAAGAAGAGATGACACTTAAGGGGATCGTCATTGTGCAACAAATAAGTCATTGATTCTTGGTATTGTCTTCAATCCACACTCACTGCACCTGAGAGGGTGTTGGATTCAAATTTATCTGTTGATGACACTCAACCTTACTAGTAGGCATACCTGGTGAGTTGACGAGTTGAGCTTGTGAGAATGAAGATGATGGGGAGAGTAGAGGAAAATGCTATAGAATACTCAAGAAAGCTATAGATCTCAATTTGGTAGAGCATCCAATATCGATAAAAAAAGCTCACCCAAATTGTGCTTCATCACTCTTATTTATAGGATTATGAGAGCTAAATGAATGTTTGTGTAGATAAAAAAAAGTAAAAAATGTATCGTTATATAGAATACCTATACAACACTATACACTATCCTAGACTCGGTCTCCTCCTGCGTGGTTGAAGTGGAGTGACGTCGAAATGCTTCGGCAAATTCCTTTCGGGTGAGTTTAGTTATGCCAAGTGGATGAGGGCAAGTGTGCTTGGGTGAGTAGTGAGATGAATGGGTATTAGTGGATGGTGTACTTGTTGACTTTGCCGGCTGCTTGTATGGGAGATCTAGGGTCACCTAAAAGGTGAGAGGGGCAAGTGAGAGGTCAAGGGAATAGAGAGTTCCAAGTTCTATGGTCGTAGAGAGGTAGGCTGAGGGTCCCATGAGTTGGCGCTTTCCTATAGTTTAGTCAGGTGTGGATGGTCGCTCTGGGGGGGTGTAAGTGCTTGAGGTCATTTTGGAACTTTTATTAGGTCCGGTGTAAGGACGTAGAGGAACGTCCGGTTGGAGGCAAACTCCCGCCAAAAAACTCGGTATTTGCTTGGTATTACTAGGTATTATTTGATAATAACAAGGAATACCGCTCTGTGAAGATCAATACCGAGTTATACCGAGCAATACCGAGTTGTACCGAGTTTTTTCGAGCAATACCGAGTTGTACCGAGTTTTTTTAGGAAAAACTCGGTACAACTTTTGTATAACTCGGTATTGCTCGGTATAGCTCGGTATAACTCGGTATTGGGTCTTCACGTGATGGTTTTCCTCGTTATTGTTTGGTATTACTTGGTATTTGCTCGGTATTTCTCGTTTTTTGGCGCGATTTGGCCTCCGACCGGACGTTCCTCTACGTCCGGTCGGAGGACGTAATAATTGTTCGTCATTTTGAGGAGCAAGTAACTGAAGTAGTCCAGGTACATGGCGAGTTGGTAGCTTTGTGAGGAATTTCCGGTTGGCCCCGTAGAGGGCATGTTCCTTGATAGGCCTGGGAGAAGAGCGCCTTTTGATCACTTTGGGCAGATTTCCTATGATTTCCAGCAATTAGCACCTATGAGATCATTAGGTGAGTTTCAGTTGTGGCCCTTTCTTCAGTGCATGTTTTTCTATCATAATTCACCTGCTTCCTGTTAAATATTTGTGGAAGCATGATACAAATGGTGATATGTGGCCTGCTTTATTTGAAGTTTTGATGTTATTTTACCAGTCCTCTCTAGGATAGAAAATTTTTTATGTGAAAGTAAAGTTGGCATATTTTCTCCATTCAAAGTGAAAAACTTGAGAGTGTACTGGCATATATTCTTTCTATTTAGTGGTGAGTTGAGGATCTAGTTTGTGTTTTTTATTGAAGTTAGTGACGTGGGTAACTTTCTCCTGGTTGATGGCCTTTTTTTTTTAAATTCTAACGACGTGCAATGTAGTGTTGTGTTGTTAGGAACTAACCTCTGCTTTGTTCCCTAATATCATTAGTTAGCAAAGAAATTTTTGTTCTTAAAAAACATAAATTGCCAATTTTTGGAAAGAGAATGTTTGTAAATAAATCTTCAAAATCATTTATACACTTAAAAAAGAATGCAATTGCATATCTTGAACTCCACTTCAATGTATTATAGTATCAATCCAAGTGATGGAGAATAGCTTATCAAGTTCTGATATTTGTTTTGCATCAGAAACTAGCGGATACTATTTACATTTTCTGAGAGTCCACAACTAGGAAATAAAGGATGTCATTCAGTAAGTTTAAATTGCAATAATTGTTTGCAAAATGTACTATTAATATCTGATATTATCCTTGTTTTCTGAAGTAATTGTACTCACATGACTTGAACTGCTTCTTCCCTCTCTCCTTTCCTCTCTTTCGGTGTACTTATGTTCCCTCCCTGCCCTCATATTTCCCTAAATACTTGCGCCTGCCACACCCTCTCTTTCTGACTCACTGCATCGCACATGTTAAATAAAAGGAAAGTTTCATACATCTCCACGAGCCATTTAGTGAAATAGACGTACGTACACATGAACTTTAATCATGATTGCGCTTCATTTATTGCTCATGTTAATCTAGATTAATAAATTTTTTTCTTTTTTTTTTCCTTTTTTTTTTCTTTTTTGTTTTCTTGAAGTTATCATGGAGATGGTAGGTTTAGCGCCTTTGTGATAATTGCAGATCTTTTTTGCACCATCTGATGTTAAATTTCTAGTAAAACATAGTAGTTTGATTTGTGTGAAGAAGTTTTGCCAAATCAAAAGGAAAAATGAGTTGTGTGGATACAGCACATATGGCTTAATGTTGAAGTATGTCATAGATTGCCAAATGATTTCTACTTGGTTTGGAGTTTAAAGCTCCATTTTAAGTGCTTCCATCTTAATGCCAATGCCAGATTATGGACCCATGAAGAGGTTACATCGAATGGTTGATTCTATAGTGACAAATTCACATAAGATGCGAAGCTTAAGAGATTTAAATGAAGGATTTTCATAGAAAAATGACGCTTCGCTACTTGCAGGTCATTTTGCTCCTTTTTTTTTGTAGTTCTACTATCCAGTTACGTGCCTTATATATATTTTTTTTACTTTTTTAGTGAAGGAATAGGCAGAAAAATACAAGAGCTAAATATAATGAAATTACATCGGCTGAATTCCATCTTTCATGCTTATGAGATGAGTACCTAGTTGTGTTTACGGAGATGTAAGCCCTACATTGACCATACTTGAATTGAATTAGACTTGAAAATTTGATTTGTGAGCTCACTGAAGGTCAATCATAGATGCAATTGCTTAGAGTATTGCACATTGCAAACGATATTTTTTCTTATGCATAAAAAATTTAGTCCTTCATGATACCTTATTTCTTCCATTTGTTAAGCACTTTCAATTCAATGTCTTCATTAACCATTTACTTGGAGGATTTAAGGTAATTCTATATAATCATTAGAATTTGTGAAAGAATTTTATTTTCAAGATTGGATGCCTCCATGCAATCGTAGCAACAACTCTAAGGCTGATGGTGATTGGAGTTTTGAGTTTTAGAGACGAGTTTCAATGTTTGCCTAGTAAATGCTGAATGGGAATTTTATATTATGAAATTATAAGCAGGTTAGGTACTTGGTTTAAACATATTTTATCTTTACTTCTATACATGATAGTGGTAAAATAATAAAATTGATTTGACGATGCACACAACTAAAATTTATTGAAGTTCAAACAAACGATGGAACTAAGGTTGGAAGAAGTGAATTCATGCAAAAGAAAGACATCAATGAATATAACTCTAACCATTTAAAAGCAAGCACTTTGAAACAAACTTACTCTATTTAAATGTTTTCACTTTATTTTTATCTTCTCAAGCTTAAGGTACCCATAAATATTGACATTGGAATTATTTTAGTTGGTTGAATGATTGTAACGCCTAAAGTGACTATTAAATGTGCTATTTATGAAATTATTAATAGTAGATGAAAAAACTTGTTCAATATGAGGAAGTTGACTAAACATGCTAAAATAAGCATTATAACAGTTGATTATTAGGATAACCCTACAGGATCGAGTGTAGAACTTTTTTTCTTAAAAATGTAATTTGATTATATAATGGTTGTGATTTATTTAAAGTGATTTGAGTTGGAATGTTTAGATCCAACTTGAATTCCAAAGAGGAGAAGACATTCTTAAAGGGGAAAGTTTTTTCCATTTGAAAGATCAAGTTAGGATACTTTTCAAATAACCAAAGAGGAAAGGTAACACCCCGTTCAAGGGAGAGTTTCTTTTCATTTGGATATGCAGAACCGACAAATCAAGATGTTCGTGAGAAGACAAATAAGTGGATAATGAGAAGAATCCCACATCTCAAAATCACTTGAATCTTAAGAATAGAATCATGGTTGTTGTCAGTGGTGCCCGACAATTTTACTTTTCTGCAATTCTGGGATGTAATATTAAAAGGCACTTGCCTATGGACTTTCAATTTGAATAATTAATTTAGTTGATTTATTTATTTGATTGCACAATAGAACTACCTACTTTTCTATTTTTTTGCTTGCATGTCGTATTTATTTTAGCCTGGAATGCGATTGTAGGCTCATAAGGAACGGTCAAAATTTTTCTACATTAATTAAAAATTAAAATTTTTAAGATAAGATAGAAACTCTAACGATCTTAAGAAGTAAGCTCGGACTCATCGAGGGTTTTTCATGTATCATATTATACCTTATATATCATGTTAGACACCTGCCCACCTACGGGTTCTGGCAGACCACATGGCCTATGAAGGTGCCGATCTGTCAAGGAGATGTTGTGCAATCTCTAGAGAAAACCTACTTTCTAAGTCAAATTTTTAAACTGCTTCATTTTGATTTATGAATTCCACGAGTCGACTAGCATGCATCGCATTAGTAACAAACTTAAAAGAGTAATATTTAACTGCATTTATTTAGACATTAAACACCTCACATAAGTTAAGGGGCCAATTAGGATCCGCTTTAGATGTCAGCCCTAACTCCTCAAACTTAATCTAATTAACATCCCTACCACTGTACATTAAATGACTGGATACATGTTTTTAAAGCGCTTAGGTGATTTAGTTGGCTCCCCAATCTAGGCTAGGGTAAGTCTAGATTTGTATTGCACTAGCTAGGTTCGGGTCACTGATTTTTAGAACCCACTTCAGATTTAGGTTCTAAGACAGGCTCGGGCTATAAGACCTCAATTTTCGAGAATTGAATCCCAATTTTCTAATAAAATTGACCATTCAAATTTAAATCACTTTCAATGAAATTCAAGCCCAACACTTAGGATAGATATGGGTGTTTCTGAAGTAATTCAGAATCTCAAAACACCTCCCACCCTTCTTCCTTCGATTCCAGAAATAAATGCTCAACATTGAACCATTCC